>NW_027480866.1:0-111164 GCF_051401765.1 Calliopsis andreniformis | reverse complement strand
TTCAATACTCAATCCTCAATCCTCAATCGTCAGTCTTCTATCCTCAATACTCAATCTTCAATGCTCAACACTCAATCCTCAATCCTCAATCCTCAATCCTCATTCTTCAATCCTCAATACCCAATCCTCAATCATCAACCTTCAATCCTCAATCCTCAGTCCTCAATCCTCAATCCTCAATCGTCAGGCTTCAATCCTCAATACTCAACCTTCTATCCTCAATCCTCAAACCTCAATCCTCAATCCTCATTCTTCAATCCTCAATACCCAATACTCAATCTTCAATCATCAATCCTCAATCCTCATTTCTCAATGCTCTATCCTCAGTCCTCAGTCCTCAAACCTCAATCCTCAACCGTCAGCCCCCATCCTCAATCCTCAATACTCAATCTTCAATCCTGAATCCTCAATCCTCAATACTCAATCTTCAATCCTCAATCCTTAGTCCTCAAACCTCAATTCTGAATCCTCAATCCTGAATCCTCAATCTTCAGACCTCAGTCTTCAACAATCTGTTGTCAATCCTCAATCCTCAATAGAATATCCTCAATTCAAAGTTTTCAATAGTCAATACTCAATCTGCAATCTTCAAACCTCTATCCACAAACATCAATTCTCATCACTCAACACTCAATCCTCAGTCCTCAATAATCAATCCTCAATCTTCAATACTCAATCCTCAATCCTCAATCCTCAATCCTCATTCCTCAATCATCAGTCCTCAATATTCAACACTCAATCCTCAATCCTCAATCGTCAGTCTTCTATCCTCAATGCTCAATCTTCAATCCTCAACACTCAATCCTCTATCCTCAATCCTCAATCCTCATTCTTCAATCCTCAATACCCAATCCTCAATCTTCAATCCTCAATCCTCAATCCTCAGTCCTCAATCCTCAATCCTCAATCGTCAGTCTTCAATCCTCGATACTCAATCTTCAATCCTCAATCCTCAAACCTCAATCCTCAATCCTCAATCCTCATTCCTCAAACCTCAATCCACAACCCTCAGTCCTCATCCTCAATTCTCAATTCTCAATCCTCAATCCTCAATCCTCAATCCTCAATCCTTAATAATCAATTTTCAATCCTCAATCCTCAATACTCAGTCATCAATCCTCAATCTTCAATACTCAATCCTCAATCCTCAATCCTCTATCCTCAATCCTCAACCCTCAGTCCTCATTATCAGTTCTCAATTCTCAATCCTCAATCCTCAGTCCTCAATCCTCAGTCCTCAATGATCAATCCTCAATCCTCAACCTTCAATCCTCAATTCTCAATCTTCAATCCTCAATCCTCAATCCTCAATCGTCAATCTTCAGTCCTCAATACTCAATCCTCAATCCTCAATCTTCAATCGTCAATACTCATTCTTCAATCCTCAATCCTCAACCCTCAACGCTCAATTTTCATTCCTCAATCCTCAATCCTCAATCCTCAATCCTCTTTCTTCAATCCTCAATACCCAATCCTCAATCTTCAATCCTCAATCCTCAATCCTCAATTCTCAATCCTCAATCCTCAATACCCAATCCTCAATCCTCAATCCTCATTCCTCAAACCTCAACCCACATCCCTCAGTCCTCATCCTCAATTCTCAATTCTCAATCCTCAATCCTCAATCCTCAATCTTCAATCCTTAATAATCAATCCTCAATCCTCAATCCTCATTCCTCAAACCTCAATCCACAACCCTCAGTCCTCATCCTCAATTCTCAATTCTCAATCCTCAATCCTCAATCCTCAATCCTCAATCCTCAATCCTCAATCCTCAATCGTCAATCTTCAATCCTCAATACTCAATCTTCAATCCTCAATCCTCAATACTCAATCCTCAATCCTCATTCTTCAAGCCTCAGTACCCAAGCCTGAATCTTCAATCCTCAATCCTCAATCCTCAATCCTCAATCGTCCGTCTTCTATCCTCAATACTCAATCTTCAATCCTCAACACTCAATACTCAATCCTCAATCCTCAATCCTCATTCTTCAATCCTCACTACCCAATCCTCAATCTTCAATCCTCAATCCTCAATCCTCAATTCTCAATCCTCTATCTTCAATCCTAAATACTAAATCTTCAATCCTCAATCCTCAATCCTCAATCCTCAATCCTCAATCCTCAATCCTCATTCTACAATCCTCAATACTCCATCTTGAATCATCAATCGCCAACTCTCAATCCTCAATCCTCAATCCTCAATCGTCACTCCTGAATCCCCAATCCTCAATCTTCAATACTCAATCCTCAATCCTCAATCCTCAATCCCCAATCCTCAATCCTCAATCCTCAATCATCAATCCTCAATCTTCAATACTCAATACTCAATCCTCAATCCCCAATCCTCAATCCTCAATCATCAATCCTCAACCTTCAATACTCATTTCTCAATCCTCAATCTTCAATCCTCAATACTCAACCATCAATCCTCAGTTCTCAACACTCAATAGAATATCCTGAATTCTCAGGATTCAATACTCAAACCTCAATACTCAACCCTCAGCCCTCATCCTCCGTCCTCAATCCTCAATCCTCAATCCTCATTCTTGAGTCCACGATACTCAATTTTCAATCCTCAATCCTCAATCCTCAATCCTCAATCCTCAATCCTCAGTCATCAATACTCAATCTTCAATACTCAATCCTCAATCCTCAATCCTCAATCCTCAATACTCAATCCTCAATCCTCAATCCTCATTCCTCAAACCTCAACCCACATCCCTCAGTGCTCATCCTCAATTCTCAATTCTCAATCCTCAATCCTCAATCCTCAATCTTCAATCCTTAATAATCAATTTTCAATCCTCAATCCTGAATACTCAGTCATCAATCCTCAATCTTCAATACTCAATCCTGAATCCTCAATCCTCTATCCTCAATCCTCAACCCTCAGTCCTCATTATCAGTTCTCAATTCTCAATCCTCAATCCTCAGTCCTCAATCCTCAGTCCTCAATGATCAATCCTCAATCCTCAATCTTCAATCCTCAATACTCAATCTTCAATCCTCAATCCTCTATCCTCAATCGTCAATCTTCAGTCCTCAATACTCAATCCTCAATACTCAATCTTCAATCGTCAATACTCATTCTTCAATCCTCAATCCTCAACCCTCAACCCTCAATTTTCATTCCTCAATCCTCAATCCTCAATCCTCAATCCTCATTCTTCAATCCTCAATACCCAATCCTCAATCTTCAATCCTCAATCCTCAATCCTCAATTCTCAATCCTCAATCCTCAGTCCTCAGTCCTCAAACCTCAATCCTCAACCCTCAGCACTCATCCTCAATACTGAAACCTCAATTCTCAATCCTCAATCTTCAATCCTCAATACTCAATCTTCAATCCTCAATCCTCAGTCCTCAAACCTCAATTCTGAATCCTCAATCCTGAATCCTCAATCTTCGGCCCTCAGTCCTCAACAATCTGTTGTCAATCCTCAATCCTCAATAGAATATCCTCAATTCAATGTTTTCAATACTCAATACTCAATCTGCAATCTTCAAACCTCTATCCACAAACATCAATTCTCATCACTCAACACTCAACACTCAGTCCTCAATGTTCAATCCTCAATCCTCAATTCCCAATCTTCAATCCTCAATACTGAATCTTCAATCCTCAATCCTCAATCCACAATCCTCAGTCCTCAGTCCTCAAACCTCAATCCTCAATCCTCTATCCCCAATCCTCAATCCTCAGTCCTCAATTATCAATCCTCAATCTTCAATACTCAATCCTCAATCCTCAATCCTCAATCCTCAATCCTCATTCCTCAATCATTAGTCCTCAATCTTCAACACTCTATCCTCAATTGTCAATCGTCAGTCTTCTATCCTCAGTACTCAATCTTCAATCCTCAACACTCAATCCTCTACCCTCAATCCTCAATCCTCATTCTTCAATCCTCAATACCCAATCCTCAATCTTCAATCCTCAATCCTCAATCCTCAGTCCTCAATCCTCAATCCTCAATCGTCAGTCTTCAATCCTCAATACTCAATCTACAATCCTCAATCCTCAAACCTCAACCCTCAATCCTCATTCTTCGATCCTCAATACCCAATACTCAATCTTCAATCCTCAATCCTCAATCCTCATGTCTCAATGCTCTATCCTCAGTCCTCAGTCCTCAAACCTCAATCCTGAACCGTCAGCCCCCATCCTCAATCGTCAACACTCAATCTTCAATCCTCAATCCTCAATCCTCAATACTCAATCTTCAATCCTCAACCCTTAGTCCACAAACCTCAATTCTGAGTCCAAAATCCTGAATCCCCAATCTTCAGACCTCAGTCCTCAACAATCTGTTGTCAATCCTCAATCCTCAATAGAATATCCTCAATTCAAGGTTTTGAATACTCAATACTCAATCTGCAATCTTCAAACCTCTACCCACAAACATCAATCCTCATCACTCAACACTCAACACTCAGTCCTCAATGTTCAATCCTCAATCCTCAATTCCCAATCTTCAATCCTCAATACTGAATCTTCAATCCTCAATCCTCAATCCACAATCGTCAGCCCTCAAACCTCAATTCTGAATCCTCAATCCTGAGTCCTCAATCTTCGGCCCTCAGTCCTCAACAATCAGTTGTCTATCCTCAATCCTCAATAGAATATCCTCAATTCACAGCTTTCAATACTCAATACTCAAACTGCAATCTTCAAACCTCTATCCACAAACATCAATACTCATCACTCAACCCTCAACACTCAGTCCTCAACGTTCAATCCTCAATCCTCAATCCTCAATCCTCAATCGTCAATCTTCAATCCTCAATACTCAATCTTCAATCCTCAATCCTCAATCCTCAATCCTCAATCCTCATTCTTCAATCCTCAGTACCCAAACCTGAATCTTCAATCCTCAATCCTCAATCCTCAATCCTCAATCCTCAACACTCATTCTTCAATCCTCAATACCCAATCCTCAATCTTCAATCCTCAATCCTCAATCCCCAATTCTCAATCCTCAATCCTCAGTCCTCAGTCCTCAAACCTCAATCCTCAACCCGCAGCCCTCATCGTCAATCCTCAATCCTCAATCCTCAATCCTTAACCTTCAATCCTCAATACTCAACCTTCAATCCTCAATCATCAATTCTCAACCCTCAATCCTCAATCCTCAATCCTCAGTCCTCAATTCTCAATACTCACTCGTCAGTCTTCAATCCTCAATACTCAATCTTCTATGCTCAATCCTCAATCCTCAATCCTCAATCCTCATTCTTGAATCCTCAATACCCAATACTCAATCTTCAACCCTCAATCCTCAATCCTCAATTCTCAATCCTCTACATTCAGTCCTCAATACTAAATCTTCAATCCTCAATCCTCGATCCTCAATCCTCAATCCTCAATCCTCAATCGTCCGTCTTCTATCCTCAATACTCAATCTTCAATCCTCAACACTCAATCCTCAATCCTCAATCCTCAATCCTCTATACTCAACCATCAATCCTCAGTTCTCAACACTCAATAGAATATCCTGAATTCTCAGGATTCAATACTCAAACCTCAATCCTCAACCCTCAGCCCTCATCCTCCGTCCTCAATCCTCAATCCTCAATCCTCAATCCTCAATCCTCAATCCTCAGCCATCAATACTCAATCTTCAATACTCAATCCTCAATCCTCAATCTCAATCCTCAATACTCAATCCTCAGTCCTCAATCCTCATTCCTCAAACCTCAATCCACAACCCTCAGTCCTCATCCTCAATTCTCAATTCTCAATCCTCAATCCTCAATCCTCAATCCTCAATCTTCAATCCTTAATAATCAATTTTCAATCTCAATCCTCAATACTCAGTCATCAATCCTCAATCTTCAATACTCAATCCTCAATCCTCAATCCTCTATCCTCAATCCTCAACCCTCAGTCCTCATTATCAGTTCTCAATTCTCAATCCTCAGTCCTCAGTCCTCAATACTCAGTCCTCAATGATCAATCCTCAATCCTCAATCTTCAATCCTCAATACTCAATCTTCAATCCTCAATCCTCAATCCTCAATCGTCAATCTTCAGTCCTCAATACTCAATCCTCAATACCCAATACTCAATCTTCAATCCTCAATCCTCAATCCTCATGTCTCAATGCTCTATCCTCAGTCCTCAGTCCTCAAACCTCAATCCTGAACCGTCAGCCCCCATCCTCAATCGTCAATCCTCAATCTTCAATCCTCAATCCTCAATCCTCAATTCTCAATCCTCAATCCTCAGTCCTCAGTCCTCAAACCTCAATCCTCAACTCTCAGCCCTCATTCCTCAATACTCAATCCTCAATCCACAATCCTCAGCCCTCAGTCCTCAAACCTCAATCCTCAATCCTCTATCCCGAATCCTCAATCCTCAGTCCTCAATCATCAATCCTCAATCTTCAATACTCAATCCTCAATCCTCAATCCTCAATCCTCATTCCTCAATCATCAGTCCTCAATCTTCAACACTCAATCCTCAATCCTCAATCGTCAGTCTTCTATCCTCAATACTCAATCTTCAATCCTCAACACTCAATCCTCTATCCGCAATCCTCAATCCTCATTCTTCTATCCTCAATACCCAATCCTCAATCTTCAATCCTCAATCCTCAATCCTCAGTCCTCAATCCTCAATCCTCAATCGTCAGTCTTCAATCCTCGATACTCAATCTTCAATCCTCAATCCTCAAACCCCAATCCTCAATCCTCAATCCTCATTCCTCAAACCTCAATCCACAACCCTCAGTCCTCATCCTCAATTCTCAATTCTCAATCCTCAATCCTCAATCCTCAATCTTCAATCCTTAATAATCAATTTTCAATCCTCAATCCTCAATACTCAGTCATCAATCCTCAATCTTCAATACTCAATCCTCAATCCTCAATCCTCTATCCTCAATCCTCAACCCTCAGTCCTCATTATCAGTTCTCAATTCTCAATCCTCAATCCTCAGTCCTCAATCCTCAGTCCTCAATGATCAATCCTCAATCCTCAACCTTCAATCCTCAATACTCAATCTTCAATCCTCAATCCTCAATCCTCAATCGTCAATCTTCAGTCCTCAATACTCAATCCTCAATCCTCAATCTTCAATCGTCAATACTCATTCTTCAATCCTCAATCCTCAATCCTCAATCGTCAGTCTTCTATCCTCAGTACTCAATCTTCAATCTCAACACTCAATCCTCTATCCTCAATCCTCAATCCTCATTCTTCAATCCTCAATACCAAATCCTCAATCTTCAATCCTCAATCCTCAATCCTCAGTCCTCAATCCTCAATCCTCAATCGTCAGTCTTCAATACTCAATACTCAATCTTCAATCCTCAATCCTCAAACCTCAACCTCAATCCTCATTCTTCGATCCTCAATACCCAATACTCAATCTTCAATCCTCAATCCTCAATCCTCATGTCTCAATGCTCTATCCTCAGTCCTCAGTCTTCAAACCTCAATCCTGAACCGTCAGCCCCCATCCTCAATCGTCAATACTCAATCTTCAATCCTCAATCCTCAATCCTCAATTCTCAATCCTCAATCCTCAGTCCTCAGTCCTCAAACCTCAATCCTCAACTCTCAGCCCTCATCCTCAATACTGAATCCTCAATCCACAGTCCTCAGTCCTCAGTCGTCAAACCTCAATCCTCAATCCTCTATACCCAATCCTCAATCCTCAGTCCTCAATCATCAATCCTCAATCTTCAATACTCAATCCTCAATCCTCAATCCTCAATCCTCATTCCTCAATCATCAATCCTTAATCTTCAATACTCAATCCTCAATCCTCAATCGTCAGTCTTCTATCCTCAATACTCAATCTTCAATCCTCAACACTCAATCCTCAATCCTCAATCCTCAATCCTCATTCTTCAATCCTCAATACCCAATCCTCAATCATCAATCTTCAATCCTCAATCCTCAGTCCTCAATCCTCAATCCTCAATCGTCAGTCTTCAACCCTCAATACTCAATCTTCTATCCTCAATCCTCAACCGCAATCCTCAATCCTCATTCTTCAATCCTCAATACCCAATACTCAATCTTCAATCATCAACCCTCAATCCTCTTTTCTCAATGCTCTATCCTCAGTCCTCAGTCCTCAAACCTCAATCCTCAACCGTCAGCCCCCATCCTTAATACTCAATACTCAATCTTCAATCCTCAATCCACAATCCTCAATACTCAACCTTCAATCCTCAATCCTTAGTCCACAAACCTCAATTCTGAATCCTCAATACTGAATCCTCAATCTTCAGACCTCAGTCCTCAACAATCTGTTGTCAATCCTCAATCCTCAATAGAATATCCTCAATTCAAAGTTTTCAATAGTCAATACTCAATCTGCAATCTTCAAACCTCTATCCACAAACATCAATTCTCATCACTCAACACTCAATCCTCAGTCCTCAATCATCAATCCTCAATCTTCAATACTCAATCCTCAATCCTCAATCCTCAATCCTCATTCCTCAATCATCAGTCCTCAATCTTCAACACTCAATCCTCAATCCTCAATCCTCAATCCTCATTCCTCAATCATCAGTCCTCAATCTTCAACACTCAATCCTCAATCCTCAATCGTCAGTCTTCTATCCTCAATACTCAATCTTCAATCCTCAACACTCAATCCTCTATCCTCAATCCTCAATCCTCATTCTTCAATCCGCAATACCCAATCCTCAATCTTCAATCCTCAATCCTCAATCCTCAGTCCTCAATCCTCAATCCTCAATAGTCAGTCTTCAACCCTCAGTCCTCATTATCAGTTCTCAATTCTCAATCCTCAATCCTCAGTCCTCAATCCTCAGTCCTCAATGATCAATCGTCAATCCTCAATCTTCAATCCTCAATACTCAATCTTCAATCCTCAATCCTCAATCCTCAATCGTCAATCTTCAGTCCTCAATACTCAATCCTCAATCCTCAATCTTCAATCGTCAATACTCATTCTTCAATCCTCAATCCTCAATCCTCAACGCTCAATTTTCATTCCTCAATCCTCAATCCTCAATACTCAATCCTCATTCTTCAATCCTCAATACCCAATCCTCAATCTTCAATCCTCAATCCTCAATCCTCAATTCTCAATCCTCAATCCTCAGTCCTCAGTCCTCAAACCTCAATCCTCAACCCTCAGCCCTCATCCTCAATACTGAATCCTCAATTCTCAATCCTCAATCTTCAATCCTCAATACTCAATCTTCAGTCCACAATCCTCGGTCCTCAAACCTCAATTCTGAATCCTCAATCCTGAATCCTCAATCTTCGGCCCTCAGTCCTCAACAATCTGTTGTCAATCCTCAATCCTCAATAGAATATCCTCAATTCAATGTTTTCAATACTCAATACTCAATCTGCAATCTTCAAACCTCTATCCACAAACATCAATTCTCATCACTCAACACTCAACACTCAGTCCTCAATGTTCAATCCTCAATGCTCAATTCCCAATCTTCAATCCTCAATACTGAACCTTCAATCCTCAATCCTCAATCCACAATCCTCAGTCCTCAGTCCTCAAACCTCAATCCTCAATCCTGTATCCCCAATCCTCAATCCTCAGTCCTCAATCATCAATCCTCAATCTTCAATCCTCATTCTTCAATCCTCAATACCCAATCCTCAATCATCAATCTTCAATGCTCAATCCTCAGTCCTCAATCCTCAATCCTCAATCGTCAGTCTTCAATCCTCAATACTCAATCTTCAATCATCAATCCTCAATCCTCAATACTCAATCTTCAATCCTCAATCCTTAGTCCTCAAACCTCAATTCGGAACCAAAATCCTGAATCCACAATCTTCAGACCTCAGTCCTCAACAATCTGTTGTCAATCCTCAATCCTCAATAGAATATCCTCTATTCAAAGTTTTCAATACTCAATACTCAATCTGCAATCTTCAAACCTCTATCCACAAACATCAATTCTCATCACTCAACACTCAACACTCAGTCCTCAATGTTCAATCCTCAATCCTCAATACCCAATCTTCAATCCTCAATACTGAATCTTCAATCCTCAATCCTCAATCCACAATCGTAAGCCCTCAAACCTCAATTCTGAATCCTCAATCCTGAGTCCTCAATCTTCGGCCCTCAGTCCTCAACAATCAATTGTCAATCCTCAATCCTCAATAGAATATCCTCAATTCACAGCTTTCAATACTCAATACTCAAACTGCAATCTTCAAACCTCTATCCACAAACATCAATACTCATCACTCAACCCTCAACACTCAGTCCTCAACGTTCAATCCTCAATCCTCAATCCTCAATCCTCAATCGTCAATCTTCAATCCTCAATACTCAATCTTCAATCCTCAATCCTCAATACTCAATCCTCAATCCTCATTCTTCAAGCCTCAGTACCCAAGCCTGAATCTTCAATCCTCTATCCTCAATCCTCAATCCTCAATCGTCCGTCTTCTATCCTCAATACTCAATCTTCAATCCTCAACACTCAATCCTCAATCCTCAATCCTCAATCCTCATTCTTCAATCCTCACTACCCAATCCTCAATCTTCAATCCTCAATCCTCAATCCTCAATTCTCAATCCTCTATCTTCAATCCTAAATACTAAATCTTCAATCCTCAATCCTCAATCCTCAATCCTCAATCCTCAATCCTCAATCCTCATTCTACAATCCTCAATACTCCATCTTGAATCATCAATCGTCAACTCTCAATCCTCAATCCTCAATCCTCAATCGTCACTCCTGAATCCCCAATCCTCAATCTTCAATCCTCAATCCTCAATCCTCAATCCTCAATCCTCAATCCTCAATCCTCAATCCTCAATCATCAATCCTCAATCTTCAATACTCAATACTCAATCCTCAATCCCCAGTCCTCAATCCTCAATCATCAATCCTCAACCTTCAATACTCATTCCTCAATCCTCAATCTTCAATCCTCAATACTCAACCATCAATCCTCAGTTCTCAACACTCAATAGAATATCCTGAATTCTCAGGATTCAATACTCAAACCTCACTACTCAACCCTCAGCCCTCATCCTCCGTCCTCAATCCTCAATCCTCAAACCTCATTCTTGAGTCCACGATACTCAATTTTCAATCCTCAATCCTCAATCCTCAATCCTCAATCCTCAATCCTCAGTCATCAATACTCAATCTTCAATACTCAATCCTCAATCCTCAATCCTCAATCCTCAATACTCAATCCTCAATCCTCAATCCTCATTCCTCAAACCTCAACCCACATCCCTCAGTCCTCATCCTCAATTCTCAATTCTCAATCCTCAATCCTCAATCCTCAATCTTCAATCCTTAATAATCAATTTTCAATCCTCAATCCTGAATACTCAGTCATCAATCCTCAATCTTCAATACTCAATCCTCAATCCTCAATCCTCTATCCTCAATCCTCAACCCTCAGTCCTCATTATCAGTTCTCAATTCTCAATCCTCAATCCTCAGTCCTCAATCCTCAGTCCTCAATGATCAATCCTCAATCCTCAATCTTCAATCCTCAATACTCAATCTTCAATCCTCAATCCTCTATCCTCAATCGTCAATCTTCAGTCCTCAATACTCAATCCTCAATCCTCAATCTTCAATCGTCAATACTCATTCTTCAATCCTCAATCCTCAACCCTCAACCCTCAATTTTCATTCCTCAATCCTCAATCCTCAATCCTCAATCCTCATTCTTCAATCCTCAATACCCAATCCTCAATCTTCAATCCTCAATCCTCAATCCTCAATTCTCAATCCTCAATCCTCAGTCCTCAGTCCTCAAACCTCAATCCTCAACCCTCAGCACTCATCCTCAATACTGAAACCTCAATTCTCAATCCTCAATCTTCAATCCTCAATACTCAATCTTCAATCCTCAATCCTCAGTCCTCAAACCTCAATTCTGAATCCTCAATCCTGAATCCTCAATCTTCGGCCCTCAGTCCTCAACAATCTGTTGTCAATCCTCAATCCTCAATAGAATATCCTCAATTCAATGTTTTCAATACTCAATACTCAATCTGCAATCTTCAAACCTCTATCCACAAACATCAATTCTAATCACTCAACACTCAACACTCAGTCCTCAATGTTCAATCCTCAATCCTCAATTCCCAATCTTCAATCCTCAATACTGAATCTTCAATCCTCAATCCTCAATCCACAATCCTCAGTCCTCAGTCCTCAAACCTCAATCCTCAATCCTCTATCCCCAATCCTCAATCCTGAGTCCTCAATCATCAATCCTCAATCTTCAATACTCAATCCTCAATCCTCAATCCTCAATCCTCAATCCTCATTCCTCAATCATTAGTCCTCAATCTTCAACACTCAATCCTCAATTGTCAATCGTCAGTCTTCTATCCTCAGTACTCAATCTTCAATCCTCAACACTCAATCCTCTACCCTCAATCCTCAATCCTCATTCTTCAATCCTCAATACCCAATCCTCAATCTTCAATCCTCAATCCTCAATCCTCAGTCCTCAATCCTCAATCCTCAATCGTCAGTCTTCAATCCTCAATACTCAATCTACAATACTCAATCCTCAAACCTCAACCCTCAATCCTCATTCTTCGATCCTCAATACCCAATACTCAATCTTCAATCCTCAATCCTCAATCCTCATGTCTCAATGCTCTATCCTCAGCCCTCAGTCCTCAAACCTCAATCCTGAACCGTCAGCCCCCATCCTCAATCGTCAACACTCAATCTTCAATCCTCAATACCCAATCCTCAATCTTCAATCCTCAATCCTCAATCCTCAGTCCTCAATCCTCAATCGTCAGTCTTCAATCCTCAATACTCAATCTTCAATCCTCAATCCTCAAACCTCAACCCTCAATCCTCATTCTTCGATCCTCAATACCCAATACTCAATCTTCAATCCTCAATCCTCAATCCTCATGTCTCAATGCTCTATCCTCAGTCCTCAGTCCTCAAACCTCAATCCTGAACCGTCAGCCCCCAACCTCAATCGTCAACACTCAATCTTCAATCCTCAATACCCAATCCTCAATCTTCAATCCTCAATCCTCAATCCTCAGTCCTCAATCCTCAATCGTCAGTCTTCAATCCTCAATACTGAATCTTCAATCCTCAATCCTCAATCCACAATCCTCAGTCCTCAGTCCTCAAACCTCAATCCTCAATCCTCTATCCCCAATCCTCAATCCTCAGTCCTCAATCATCAATCCTCAATCTTCAATACTCAATCCTCAATCCTCAATCCTCAATCCTCAATCCTCATTCCTCAATCATTAGTCCTCAATCTTCAACACTCAATCCTCAATTGTCAATCGACAGTCTTCTATCCTCAGTACTCAATCTTCAATCCTCAACACTCAATCCTCAATCCTCAATCCTCAATCCTCATTCTTCAATCCTCAATACCCAATCCTCAATCATCAATCTTCAATCCTCAATCCTCAGTCCTCAATCCTCAACCCTCAATCGTCAGCCTTCAATCCTCAATACTCAATCTTCAATCCTCAATCCTCAATCCTCAATACTCAATCTTCAATCCTCAATCCTTAGTCCTCAAACCTCAATTCTGAATCCTCAATCCTGAATCCTCAATCTTCAGACCTCAGTCCTCAACAATCTGTTGTCAATCCTCAATCCTCAATAGAATATCCTCAATTCAAAGTTTTCAATAGTCAATACTCAATCTGCAATCTTCAAAGCTCTATCCACAAACATCAATTCTCATCACTCAACACTCAATCCTCAGTCCTCAATCATCAATCCTCAATCTTCAATACTCAATCCTCAATCCTAAATCCTCAAACCTCATTCCTCAATCATCAGTCCTCAATCTTCAACACTCAATCCTCAATCCTCAATCGTCAGTCTTCTATCCTCAGTACTCAATCTTCAATCCTCAACACTCAATCCTCTATCCTCAATCCTCAATCCTCGTTCTTCAATCCTCAATACCCAATCCTCTATCTTCAATCCTCAATCCTCAATCCTCAATCGTCAGTCTTCAATCCTCAATACTCAATCTTCAATCCTCAATCCTCAAACCTCAATCCTCAATCTTCATTCTTCGATCCTCAATACCCAATACTCAATCTTCAATCCTCAATCCTCAATCCTCATTTCTCAATGCTCTATCATCAGTCCTCAGCCCTCAAACCTCAATCCTGAACCGTCAGCCCCCATCCTCAATCGTCAATACTCAATCTTCAATCCTCAATCCTCAATCCTCAATACTCAATCTTCAATCCACAATCGTCAGCCCTCAAACATAAATTCTGAATCCTCAATCCTGAGTCCTCAATCTTCGGCCCTCAGTCCTCAACAATCAATTGTCAATCCTCAATCCTCAATAGAATATCCTCAATTCACAGCTTTCAATACTCAATACTCAAACTGCAATCTTCAAGCCTCTATCCACAAACATCAATACTCATCTCTCAACCCTCAACACTCAGTCCTCAACGTTCAATCCTCAATCCTCAATCCTCAATCCTCAATCGTCAGTCTTCAATCCTCAATACTCAATCTTCAATCCTCAATCCTCAAACCTCAATCCTCAATCCTCATTCTTCGATCCTCAATACCCAATACTCAATCTTCAATCCTCAATCCTCAATCCTCATGTCTCAATGCTCTATCCTCAGTCCTCAGTCTTCAAACCTCAATCCTGAACCGTCAGCCCCCATCCTCAATCGTCAATACTCAATCTTCAATCCTCAATCCTCAATCCTCAATTCTCAATCCTCAATCCTCAGTCCTCAGTCCTCAAACCTCAATCCTCAGCTCTCAGCCCTCATCCTCAATACTGAATCCTCAATCCACAGTCCTCAGTCCTCAGTCCTCAAACCTCAATCCTCAATCCTCTATCCCCAATCCTCAATCCTCAGTCCTCAATCATCAATCCTCAATCTTCAATACTCAATCCTCAATCCTCAATCCTCAATGCTCAATACTCAATCCTCAATCCTCAATCCTCATTCCTCAAACCTCAATCCACAACCCTCAGTCCTCATCCTCAATTCTCAATTCTCAATCCTCAATCCTCAATCCTCAATCTTCAATCCTTAATAATCAATTTTCAATCCTCAATCCTCAATACTCAGTCATCAATCCTCAATCTTCAATCCTCAATACTCAATCTTCAGTCCACAATCCTCAGTCCTCAAACCTCAATTCTGAATCCTCAATCCTGAATCCTCAATCTTCGGCCCTCAGTCCTCAATAATCTGTTGTCAATCCTCAATCCTCAATAGAATATCCTCAATTCAAAGTTTTCAATACTCAATACTCAATCTGCAATCTTCAAACCTCTATCCACAAACATCAATTCTCATCACTCAACACTCAACACTCAGTCCTCAATGTTCAATCCTCAATCCTCAATTCCCAATCTTCAATCCTCAATACTGAACCTTCAATCCTCAATCCTCAATTCACAATCCTCAGCCCTCAGTCCTCAAACCTCAATCCTCAATCCTGTATCCCCAATCCTCAATCCTCAGTCCTCAATCATCAATCCTCAATCTTCAATACTCAATCCTCAATCCTCAATCCTCAATCCTCATTCCTCAATCATCAATCCTTAATCTTCAATACTCAATCCTCAATCCTCAATCGTCAGTCTTCTATCCTCAATACTCAATCTTCAATCCTCAACACTCAATCCTCAATCCTCAATCCTCAATCCTCATTCTTCAATCCTCAATACCCAATCCTCAGTCATCAATCTTCAATCCTCAATCCTCAGTCCTCAATCCTCAACCCTCAATCGTCAGCCTTCAATCCTCAATACTCAATCTTCAATCCTCAATCCTCAATCCTCAATACTCAATCTTCAATACTCAATCCTTAGTCCTCAAACCTCAATTCTGAATCCTCAATCCTGAATCCTCAATCTGCAGACCTCAGTCCTCAACAATCTGTTGTCAATCCTCAAACCTCAATAGAATATCCTCAATTCAAAGTTTTCAATAGTCAATACTCAATCTGCAATCTTCAAAGCTCTATCCACAAACATCAATTCTCATCACTCAACACTCAATCCTCAGTCCTCAATCATCAATCCTCAATCTTCAATACTCAATCCTCAATCCTCAATCCTCAAACCTCATTCCTCAATCATCAGTCCTCAATCTTCAACACTCAATCCTCAATCCTCAATCGTCAGTCTTCTATCCTCAGTACTCAATCTTCAATCCTCAACACTCAATCCTCTATCCTCAATCCTCAATCCTCGTTCTTCAATCCTCAATACCCAATCCTCAATCTTCAATCCTCAATCCTCAATCCTCAATCCTCAATCCTCAATCCTCAATCGTCAGTCTTCAATCCTCAATACTCAATCTTCAATCCTCAATCCTCAAACCTCAATCCTCAATCCTCATTCTTCGATCCTCAATACCCAATACTCAATCTTCAATCCTCAATCCTCAATCCTCATTTCTCAATGCTCTATCATCAGTCCTCAGCCCTCAAACCTCAATCCTGAACCGTCAGCCCCCATCCTCAATCGTCAATACTCAATCTTCAATCCTCAATCCTCAATCCTCAATACTCAATCTTCAATCCTCAATCCTTAGTCCTCAAACCTCAATTCTGAATCCAAAATCCTGAATCCTCAATCTTCAGACCTCAGTCCTCAAAAATCTGTTGTCAATCCTCAATCCTCAATAGAATATCCTCTATTCAAAGTTTTCAATACTCAATACTCAATCTGCAATCTTCAAACCTCTATCCACAAACATCAATTCTCATCACTCAACACTCAACGCTCAGTCCTCAATGTTCAATCCTCAATCCTCAATTCCCAATCTTCAATCCTCAATGCTGAATCTTCAATCCTCAATCCTCAATCCACAATCGTCAGCCCTCAAACATCAATTCTGAATCCTCAATCCTGAGTCCTCAATCTTCGGCCCTCAGTCCTCAACAATCAATTGTCAATCCTCAATCCTCAATAGAATATCCTCAATTCACAGCTTTCAATACTCAATACTCAAACTGCAATCTTCAAGCCTCTATCCACAAACATCAATACTCATCACTCAACCCTCAACACTCAGTCCTCAACGTTCAATCCTCAATCCTCAATCCTCAATCCTCAATCGTCAATCTTCAATCCTCAATACTCAATCTTCAATCCTCAATCCTCAATACTCAATCCTCAATCCTCATTCTTCAATCCTCAGTACCCAAACATGAATCTTCAATCCTCAATCATCAATCCTCAATCCTCAAACCTCAACCCTCATTCTTCAATCCTCAATACCCAATCCTCAATCTTCAATCCTCTATCCTCAATCTTCAACCCTCAGTCCTCATTATCAGTTCTCAATTCTCAATCCTCAATCCTCAGTCCTCAATCCTCAGTCCTCAATGGTCAATCCTCAATCCTCAATCTTCAATCCTCAATACTCAATCTTCAATCCTCAATCCTCAATCCTCAATCCTCAATCGTCAATCTTCAGTCCTCAATACTCAATCCTCAATCCTCAATCTTCAATCGTCAATACTCATTCTTCAATCCTCAATCCTCAACACTCAACCCGCAATTTTCATTCCTCAATCCTCAATCCTCAATCCTCAATCCTCATTCTTCAATCCTCAATACCCAATCCTCAATCTTCAATCCTCAATCCTCAATCCTCAATTCTCAATCCTCAATCCTCAGTCCTCAGTCCTCAAACCTCAATCATCAACCCTCAGCCCTCACCCTCAATACTGAATCCTCAATTCTCAATCCTCAATATTCAATCCTCAATACTCAGTCTTTAATCCTCAATCCTCAGTCCTCAAACCTCAATTCTGAATCCTCAATCCTGAATCCTCAATCTTCGGCCCTCAGTCCTCAACAATCTGTTGTCAATCCTCAATCCTCAATAGATTATCCTCAATTCAATGTTTTCAATACTCAATACTCAATCTGCAATCTTCAAACCTCTATCCACAAACATCAACTCTCATCACTCAACACTCAACACTCAGTCCTCAATGTTCAATCCTCAATCCTCAATTCCCAATATTCAATCCTCAATACTGAATCCTCAGTCCTCAGTCCTCAAACCTTAACCCTCAATCCTCTATCCCCAATCCTCAATCCTCAGTCCCCAATCATCAATCCTCAATCTTCAATACTCAATCCCCAATCCTCAATCTTCGATCCTCAATCCTCAATCTTCAATCCTCAATCCTCAATCCTCAATCCTCAATCCTCAATCATCAATCCTCAATCTTCAATACTCAATACTCAATCCTCAATCCCCAATCCTCAATCCTCAATCATCAATCCTTAACCTTCAATACTCATTCCTCAATCCTCAATCTTCAATCCTCAATACTCAACCATCAATCCTCAGTTCTCAACGCTCAATGGAATATCCTGAATTCTCAGGATTCAATACTCAAACCACAATCCTCAACCCTCAGCCCTCATCCTCCGTCCTCAATCCTCAATCGTCAATCCTCATTCTTGAGGCCCCGATACTCAATTTCCAATCCTCAATCCTCAATCCTCAATCCTCAATCCTCAATCCTCAGTCATCAATACTCAATCTTCAATACTCAATCCTCAATCCTCAATCCTCAATCCTCAATACTCAATCCTCAATCCTCAATCCTCATACCTCAAACCTCAATCCACAACCCTCAGTCCTCATCCTCAATTCTCAATTCTCAATCCTCAATCCTCAATCCTCAATCTTCAATCCTTAATAATCAATTTTCAATCCTCAATCCTCAATACTCAGTCATCAATCCTCAATCTTCAATGCTCAATCCTCAATCCTCAATCCTCTATCCTCAATCTTCAACCCTCAGTCCTCATTATCAGTTCTCAATTCTCAATCCTCAATCCTCAGTCCTCAATCCTCAGTCCTCAATGGTCAATCCTCAATCCTCAATCTTCAATCCTCAATACTCAATCTTCAATCCTCAATCCTCAGTCCTCAATCGTCAATCTTCAGTCCTCAATACTCAATCCTCAATCCTCAATCTTCAATCGTCAATACTCATTCTTCAATCCTCAATCCTCAACCCTCAACCCGCAATTTTCATTCCTCAATCCTCAATCCTCAATCCTCAATCCTCAGTCATCAATACTCAATCTTCAATACTCAATCCTCAATCCTCAATCCTCAATCCTCAATACTCAATCCTCAATCCTCAATCCTCATACCTCAAACCTCAATCCACAACCCTCAGTCCTCATCCTCAATTCTCAATTCTCAATCCTCAATCCTCAATCCTCAATCTTCAATCCTTAATAATCAATTTTCAATCCTCAATCCTCAATACTCAGTCATCAATCCTCAATCTTCAATACTCAATCCTCAATCCTCAATCCTCTATCCTCAACCTTCAACCCTCAGTCCTCATTATCAGTTCTCAATTCTCAATCCTCAATCCTCAGTCCTCAATCCTCAGTCCTCAATGGTCAATCCTCAATCCTCAATCTTCAATCCTCAATACTCAATCTTCAATCCTCAATCCTCAATCCTCAATCCTCAATCGTCAATCTTCAGTCCTCAATACTCAATCCTCAATCCTCAATCTTCAATCGTCAATACTCATTCTTCAATCCTCAATCCTCAACCGTCAACCCGCGATTTTCATTCCTCAATCCTCAATCCTCAATCCTCAATCCTCATTCTTCAATCCTCAATACCCAATCCTCAATCTTCAATCCTCAATCCTCAATCCTCAATTCTCAATCCTCAATCCTCAGTCCTCAGTCCTCAAACCTCAATTCTGAATCCTCAATCCTGAATCCTCAATCTTCGGCCCTCAGTCCTCAACAATCTGTTGTCAATCCTCAATCCTCAATAGAATATCCTCAATTCAATGTTTTCAATACTCAATACTCAATCTGCAATCTTCAAACCTCTATCCACAAACATCAATTCTCATCACTCAACACTCAACACTCAGTCCTCAATGTTCAATCCTCAATCCTCAATTCCCAATATTCAATCCTCAATACTGAATCTTCAATCCTCAATCCTCAATCCACAATCCTCAGTCCTCAGTCCTCAAACCTTAACCCTCAATCCTCTATCCCCAATCCTCAATCCTCAGTCCCCAATCATCAATCCTCAATCTTCAATACACAATCCTCAATCCTCAATCCTCAATCCTCATTCCTCAATCATCAATCCTTAATCTTCAATACTCAATCCTCAATCCTCAATTGTCAGTCTTCTATCCTCAATACTCAATCTTCAATCCTCAACACTCAATCCTCAATCCTCAATCCTCAATCCTCATTCTTCAATCCTCAATACCCAATCCTCAATCATCAATCTTCAATGCTCAATCCTCAGTCCTCAATCCTCAATCCTCAATCGTCAGTCTTCAATCCTCAATACTCAATCTTCAATCATCAATCCTCAATCCTCAATACTCAATCTTCAATCCTCAATCCTTAGTCCTCAAACCTCAATTCTGAATCCTCAATCCTGAATCCTCAATCTTCAGACCTCAGTCCTCAACAATCTGTTGTCAATCCTCAATCCTCAATAGAATATCCTCAATTCAAAGTTTTCAATAGTCAATACTCAATCTGCAATCTTCAAACCTCTATCCACAAACATCAATTCTCATCACTCAACACTCAATCCTCAATCCTCAATCGTCAGTCTTCTACCCTCAGTACTCAATCTTCAATCCTCAACACTCAATCCTCTATCCTCAATCCTCAATCCTCATTCTTCAATCCTCAATACCCAATCCTCAATCTTCAATCCTCAAACCTCAATCCTCAATCCTCATCCTTCGATCCTCAATACCCAATACTCAATCTTCAATCCTCAATCCTCAATCCTCATTTCTCAATGCTCTATCCTCAGTCCTCAGCCCTCAAACCTCAATCCTGAACCGTCAGCCCCCATCCTCAATCGTCAATACTCAATCTTCAATCCTCAATCCTCAATCCTCAATCCTCAATACTCAATCTTCAATCCTCAATCCTTAGTCCTCAAACCTCAATTCGGAACCCAAAATCCTGAATCCACAATCTTCAGACCTCAGTCCTCAAAAATCTGTTGTCAATCCTCAATCCTCAATAGAATATCCTCTATTCAAAGTTTTCAATACTCAATACTCAATCTGCAATCTTCAAACCTCTATCCACAAACATCAATTCACATCACTCAACACTCAACACTCAGTCCTCAATGTTCAATCCTCAATCCTCAATACCCAATCTTCAATCCTCAATACTGAATCTTCAATCCTCAATCCTCAATCCACAATCGTAAGCCCTCAAACCTCAATTCTGAATCCTCAATCCTGAGTCCTCAATCTTCGGCCCTCAGTCCTCAACAATCAATTGTCAATCCTCAATCCTCAATAGAATATCCTCAATTCACAGCTTTCAATACTCAATACTGAAACTGCAATCTTCAAGCCTCTATCCACAAACATCAATACTCATCACTCAACCCTCAACACTCAGTCCTCAACGTTCAATCCTCAATCCTCAATCCTCAATCCTCAATCGTCAATCTTCAATCCTCAATACTCAATCTTCAATCCTCAATCCTCAATACTCAATCCTCAATCCTCATTCTTCAATCCTCAGTACCCAAACATGAATCTTCAATCCTCAATCATCAATCCTCAATCCTCAAACCTCAACCCTCATTCTTCAATCCTCAATACCCAATCCTCAATCTTCAATCCTCTATCCTCAATCTTCAACCCTCAGTCCTCATTATCAGTTCTCAATTCTCAATCCTCAATCCTCAGTCCTCATTCCTCAGTCCTCAATGGTCAATCCTCAATCCTCAATCTTCAATCCTCAATACTCAATCTTCAATCCTCAATCCTCAATCCTCAATCGTCAATCTTCAGTCCTCAATACTCAATCCTCAATCCTCAATCTTCAATCGTCAATACTCATTCTTCAATCCTCAATCCTCAACACTCAACCCGCAATTTTCATTCCTCAATCCTCAATCCTCAATCCTCAATCCTCATTCTTCAATCCTCAATACCCAATCCTCAATCTTCAATCCTCAATCCTCAATCCTCAATTCTCAATCCTCAATCCTCAGTCCTCAGTCCTCAAACCTCAATCATCAACCCTCAGCCCTCACCCTCAATACTGAATCCTCAATTCTCAATCCTCAATCTTCAATCCTCAATACTCAGTCTTCAATCCTCAATCCTCAGTCCTCAAACCTCAATTCTGAATCCTCAATCCTGAATCCTCAATCTTCGGCCCTCAGTCCTCAACAATCTGTTGTCAATCCTCAATCCTCAATAGAATATCCTCAATTCAATGTTTTCAATACTCAATACTCAATCTGCAATCTTCAAACCTCTATCCACAAACATCAACTCTCATCACTCAACACTCAACACTCAGTCCTCAATGTTCAATCCTCAATCCTCAATTCCCAATATTCAATCCTCAATACTGAATCTTCAATCCTCAATCCTCAATCCACAATCCTCAGTCCTCAGTCCTCAAACCTTAACCCTCAATCCTCTATCCCCAATCCTCAATCCTCAGTCCCCAATCATCAATCCTCAATCTTCAATACTCAATCCCCAATCCTCAATCTTCGATCCTCAATCCTCAATCTTCAATCCTCAATCCTCAATCCTCAATCCTCAATCCTCAATCATCAATCCTCAATCTTCAATACTCAATACTCAATCCTCAATCCCCAATCCTCAATCCTCAATCATCAATCCTCAACCTTCAATACTCATTCCTCAATCCTCAATCTTCAATCCTCAATACTCAACCATCAATCCTCAGTTCTCAACGCTCAATAGAATATCCTGAATTCTCAGGATTCAATACTCAAACCACAATCCTCAACCCTCAGCCCTCATCCTCCGTCCTCAATCCTCAATCGTCAATCCTCATTCTTGAGGCCCCGATACTCAATTTCCAATCCTCAATCCTCAATCCTCAGTCATCAATACTCAATCTTCAATACTCAATCCTCAATCCTCAATCCTCAATACTCAATCCTCAATCCTCAATCCTCATACCTCAAACCTCAATCCACAACCCTCAGTCCTCATCCTCAATTCTCAATTCTCAATCCTCAATCCTCAATCCTCAATCTTCAATCCTTAATAATCAATTTTCAATCCTCAATCCTCAATACTCAGTCATCAATCCTCAATCTTCAATACTCAATCCTCAATCCTCAATCCTCAATCCTCAGTCCTCAATCCTCAATCCTCAATCGTCAGTCTTCAATCCTCAATACTCAATCTTCAATCCTCAATCCTCAAACCTCAATCCTCAATCCTCATTCTTCGATCCTCAATACCCAATACTCAATCTTCAATCCTCAATCCTCAATCCTCATGTCTCAATGCTCTATCCTCAGTCCTCAGTCTTCAAACCTCAATCCTGAACCGTCAGCCCCCATCCTCAATCGTCAATACTCAATCTTCAATCCTCAATCCTCAATCCTCAATTCTCAATCCTCAATCCTCAGTCCTCAGTCCTCAAACCTCAATCCTCAACTCTCAGCCCTCATCCTCAATACTGAATCCTCAATCCACAGTCCTCAGTCCTCAGTCCTCAAACCTCAATCCTCAATCCTCTATCCCCAATCCTCAATCCTCAGTCCTCAATCATCAATCCTCAATCTTCAATACTCAATCCTCAATCCTCAATCCTCAATCCTCATTCCTCAATCATCAATCCTTAATCTTCAATACTCAATCCTCAATCCTCAATCGTCAGTCTTCTATCCTCAATACTCAATCTTCAATCCTCAACACTCAATCCTCAATCCTCAATCCTCAATCCTCATTCTTCAATCCTCAATACCCAATCCTCAATCATCAATCTTCAATCCTCAATCCTCAGTCCTCAATCCTCAATCCTCAATCGTCAGTCTTCAACCCTCAATACTCAATCTTCTATCCTCAATCCTCAAACCTCAATCCTCAATCCTCATTCTTCAATCCTCAATACCCAATACTCAATCTTCAATCATCAATCCTCAATCCTCTTTTCTCAATGCTCTATCCTCAGTCCTCAGTCCTCAAACCTCAATCCTCAACCGTCAGGCCCCATCCTCAATACTCAATACTCAATCTTCAATCCTCAATCCACAATCCTCAATACTCAATCTTCAATCCTCAATCCTTAGTCCTCAAACCTCAATTCTGAATCCTCAATACTGAATCCTCAATCTTCAGACCTCAGTCCTCAACAATCTGTTGTCAATCCTCAATCCACAATAGAATATCCTCAATTCAAAGTTTTCAATAGTCAATACTCAATCTGCAATCTTCAAACCTCTATCCACAAACATCAATTCTCATCACTCAACACTCAATCCTCAGTCCTCAATCATCAATCCTCAATCTTCAATACTCAATCCTCAATCCTCAATCCTCAATCCTCATTCCTCAATCATCAGTCCTCAATCTTCAACACTCAATCCTCAATCCTCAATCGTCAGTCTTCTATCCTCAATACTCAATCTTCAATCCTCAACACTCAATCCTCTATCCTCAATCCTCAATCCTCATTCTTCAATCCTCAATACCCAATCCTCAATCTTCAATCCTCAACCCTCAATCCTCAGTCCTCAATCCTCAATCCTCAATCGTCAGTCTTCAATCCTCGATACTCAATCTTCAATCCTCAATCCTCAAACCTCAATCCTCAATCCTCATTCTTCGATCCTCAATACCCAATACTCAATCTTCAATCCTCAATCCTCAATCCTCATTTCTCAATGCTCTATCCTCAGTCCTCAGTCCTCAAACCTCAATCCTGAACCGTCATCCCCCATCCTCAATCGTCAATACTCAATCTTCAATCCTCAATCCTCAATCCTCAATACTCAATCTTCAATTCTCAATCCTTAGTCCTCAAACCTCAATTCTGAATCCAAAATCCTGAATCCTCAATCTTCAGACCTCAGTCCTCAACAATCTGTTGTCAATCCTCAATCCTCAATAGAATATCCTCAATTCAAAGTTTTCAATACTCAATACTCAATCTGGAATCTTCAAACCTCTATCCACAAACATCAATTCCCATCACTCAACACTCAACACTCAGTCCTCAATGTTCAATCCTCAATCCTCAATTCCCAATCATCAATCCTCAATACTGAATCTTCAATCCTCAATCCTCAATCCACAATCGTCAGACCTCAAACCTCAATTTTGAATCCTCAATACTGAGTCCTCAATCTTCGGCCCTCAGTCCTCAATCCTCAATCGTCAGGCTTCAATCCTCAATACTCTATCTTCTATCCTCAATCCTCAAACCTCAATCCTCAATCCTCATTCTTCAATCCTCAATACCCAATACTCAATCTTCAATCATCAATCCTCAGTCCTCATTTCTCAATGCTCTATCCTCAGTCCTCAGTCCTCAAACCTCAATCCTCAACCGTCAGCCCCCATCCTCAATCCTCAGTACTCAATCTTCAATCCTGAATCCTCAATCCTCAATACTCAATCTTCAATCCTCAATCCTTAGTCCTCAAACCTCAATTCTGAGTCCTCAATCCTGAATCCTCAATCTTCAGACCTCAGTCCTCAACAATCTGTTGTCAATCCTCAATCCTCAATAGAATATCCTCAATTCAAAGTTTTCAATAGTCAATACTCAATCTGCAATCTTCAAACCTCTATCCACAAACATCAATTCTCATCACTCAACACTCAATCCTCAGTCCTCAATCATCAATCCTCAATCTTCAATACTCAATCCTCAATCCTCAATCCTCAATCCTCATTCCTCAATCATCAGTCCTCAATCTTCAACACTCAATCCTCAATCCTCAATCGTCAGTCTTCTATCCTCAATACTCAATCTTCAATCCTCAACACTCAATCCTCTATCCTCAATCCTCAATCCTCATTCTTCAATCCGCAATACCCAATCCTCAATCTTCAATCCTCAATCCTCAATCCTCAGTCCTCAATCCTGAATCCTCAATCGTCAGTCTTCAATCCCCGATACTCAATCTTCAATCCTCAATCCTCAAACCTCAATCCTCAATCCTCATTCTTCGATCCTCAATACCCAATACTCAATCTTCAATCCTCAATCCTCAATCCTCATTTCTCAATGCTCTATCCTCAGTCCTCAGTCCTCAAACCTCAATCCTGAACCGTCATCCCCCATCCTCAATCGTCAATACTCAATCTTCAATCCTCAATCCACAATCCTCAATACTCAATCTTCAATCCTCAATCCTTAGTCCTCAAACCTCAATTCTGAATCCAAAATCCTGAATCCTCAATCTTCAGACCTCAGTCCTCAACAATCTGTTGTCAATCCTCAATCCTCAATAGAATATCCTCAATTCAAAGTTTTCAATAGTCAATACTCAATCTGCAATCTTCAAACCTCTATTCACAAACATCAATTCTCATCACTCAACACTCAATCCTCAGTCCTCAATCATCAATCCTCAATCTTCAATACTCAATCCTCAATCCTCAATCCTCAATCCTCATTCCTCAATCATCAGTCCTCAATCTTCAACACTCAATCCTCAATCCTCAATCGTCAGTCATCTATCCTCAATACTCAATCTTCAATCCTCAACACTCAATCCTCTATCCTCAATCCTCAATCCTCATTCTTCAATCCTCAATACCCAATCCTCAATCATCAATCGTCAATCCTCAATCCTCAGTCCTCAATCCTCAATCCTCAATCGTCAGGCTTCAATCCTCAATACTCAATCTTCTATCCTCAATCCTCAAACCTCAATCCTCAATCCTCATTCTTCAATCCTCAATACCCAATACTCAATCTTCAATCATCAATCCTCAGTCCTCATTTCTCAATGCTCTATCCTCAGTCCTCAGTCCTCAAACCTCAATCCTCAACCGTCAGCCCCCAACCTCAATCCTCAATACTCAATCTTCAATCCTGAATCCTCAATCCTCAATACTCAATCTTCAATCCTCAATCCTTAGTCCTCAAACCTCAATTCTGTGTCCTCAATCCTGAATCCTCAATCTTCAGACCTCAGTCCTCAACAATCTGTTGTCAATCCTCAATCCTCAATAGAATATCCTCAATTCAAAGTTTTCAATAGTCAATACTCAATCTGCAATCTTCAAACCTCTTTCCACAAACATCAATTCTCATCACTCAACACTCAATCCTCAGTCCTCAATCATCAATCCTCAATCTTCAATACTCAATCCTCAATCCTCAATCCTCAATCCTCATTCCTCAATCATCAGTCCTCAATCTTCAACACTCAATCCTCAATCCTCAATCGTCAGTCTTCTATCCTCAATACGCAATCTTCAATCCTCAACACTCAATCCTCTATCCTCAATCCTCAATCCTCATTCTTCAATCCGCAATACCCAATCCTCAATCTTCAATCCTCAATCCTCAATCCTCAGTCCTCAATCCTCAATCCTCAATCGTCAGTCTTCAATCCCCGATACTCAATCTTCAATCCTCAATCCTCAAACCTCAATCCTCAATCCTCATTCTTCGATCCTCAATACCCAATACTCAATCTTCAATCCTCAATCCTCAATCCTCATTTCTCAATGCTCTATCCTCAGTCCTCAGTCCTCAAACCTCAATCCTGAACCGTCATCCCCCATCCTCAATCGTCAATACTCAATCTTCAATCCTCAATCCTCAATCCTCAATACTCAATCTTCAATCCTCAATCATCAATTCTCAACCCTCAATCCTCTATCCTCAATCCTCAGTCCTCAATTCTCAATACTCAATCGTCAGTCTTCAATCCCCAATACTCAATCTTCTATCCTCAATCCTCAATCCTCAATCCTCAATCCTCATTCTTGAATCCTCAATACCCAATACTCAATCTTCAATCCTCAATCCTCAATCCTCAATTCTCAATCCTCTACCTTCAGTCCTCAATACTAAATCTTCAATCCTCAATCCTCGATCCTCAATCCTCGATCCTCAATCCTCAATCGTCCGTCTTCTATCCTCAATACTCAATCTTCAATCCTCAACACTCAATCCTCAATCCTCAATCCTCAATCCTCATTCTTCAATCCTCACTACCCAATCCTCAATCTTCAATCCTCAATCCTCAATCCTCAATACTCAATCCCCTATCTTCAATCCTAAATACTAAATCTTCAATTCTCAATAATCAATCCTCAATCCTCAATCCTCAATCCTCATCCTACAATCCTCAATACTCAATCTTGAATCATCAATCGTCAACTCTCAATCCTCAATCCTCAATCCTCAATCGTCACTCCTCAATCCCCAATCCTCAATCTTCAATCCTCAATCCTCAATCCTCAATCCTCAATCCTCAATCCTCAATCCTCAATCCTCAATCATCAATCCTCAATCTTCAATACTCAATACTCAATCCTCAATCCCCAATCCTCAATCCTCAATCATCAGTCCTCAACCTTCAATACTCATTCCTCAATCCTCAATCTTCAATCCTCAATACTCAACCATCAATCCTCAGTTCTCAACACTCAATAGAATACCCTGAATTCTCAGGATTCAATACTCAGACCTCAATCCTCAACCCTCAGCCCTCATCCTCCGTCCTCAATCCTCAATCGTCAATCCTCATTCTTGAGTCCCCGATACTCAATTTTCAATCCTCAATCCTCAATCCTCAATCCTCAATCCTCAATCCTCAGTCATCAATACTCAATCTTCAATACTCAATCCTCAATCCTCAATCCTCAATGCTCAATACTCAATCCTCAATCCTCAATCCTCATTCCTCAAACCTCAATCCACAACCCTCAGTCCTCATCCTCAATTCTCAATTCTCAATCCTCAATCCTCAATCCTCAATCTTCAATCCTTAATAATCAATTTTCAATCCTCAATCCTCAATACTCAGTCATCAATCCTCAATCTTCAATACTCAATCTTCAATCCGCAATCCTCTATCCTCAATCCTCAACCCTCAGTCCTCATTGTCAGTTCTCAATTCTCAATCCTCAATCCTCAGTCCTCAATCCTCAGTCCTCAATGATCAATCGTCAATCCTCAATCTTCAATCCTCAATACTCAATCTTCAATCCTCAATCCTCAATCCTCAATCGTCAATCTTCAGTCCTCAATACTCAATCCTCAATCCTCAACCTTCAATCGTCAATACTCATTCTTCAATCCTCAATCCTCAACCCTCAACGATCAATTTTCATTCCTCAATCCTCAATCCTCAATACTCAATCCTCATTCTTCAATCCTCAATACCCAATCCTCAATTTTCAATCCTCAATCCTCAATCCTCAATTCTCAATCCTCAATCCTCAGTCCTCAGTCCTCAAACCTCAATCCTCAACCCTCAGCCCTCATCCTCAATACTGAATCCTCAATTCTCAATCCTCAACCTTCAATCCTCAATACTCAATCTTCAGTCCTCAATCCTCAGTCCTCAAACCTCAGTTCTGAATCCTCAATCCTGAATCCTCAATCTTCGGCCCTCAGTCCTCAACAATCTGCTGTCAATCCTCAATCCTCAATAGAATATCCTCAATTCAATGTTTTCAATACTCAATACTCAATCTGCAATCTTCAAACCTCTATCCACAAACATCAATTCTCATCACTCAACGCTCAACACTCAGTCCTCAATGTTCAACCCTCAATCCTCAATTCCCAATCTTCAATCCTCAATACTGAATCTTCAATCCTCAATCCTCAATCCACAATCCTCAGTCCTCAGTCCTCAAACCTCAATCCTCAATCCTCTATCCCCAATCCTCAATCCTCAGTCCTCAATCATCAATCCTCAATCTTCAATACTCAATCCTCAATCCTCAATCCTCAATCCTCATTCCACAATCATCAATCCTTAATCTTCAATACTCAATCCTCAATCCTCAATCGTCAGTCTTCTATCCTCAATACTCAATCTTCAATCCTCAACACTCAATCCTCAATCCTCAATCCTCAATCCTCATTCTTCAATCCTCAATACCCAATCCTCAATCATCAATCTTCAATCCTCAATCCTCAGTCCTCAATCCTCAACCCTCAATCGTCAGTCTTCAATCCTCAATACTCAATCTTCAATCCTCAATCCTCAATCCTCAATACTCAATCTTCAATCCTCAATCCTTAGTCCTCAAACCTCAATTCTGAATCCTCAATCCTGAATCCTCAATCTTCAGACCTCAGTCCTCAACAATCTGTTGTCAATCCTCAATCCTCAATAGAATATCCTCAATTCAAAGTTTTCAATAGTCAATACTCAATCTGCAATCATCAAACCTCTATCCACAAACATCAATTCTCATCACTCAACACTCAATCCTCAGTCCTCAATCATCAATCCTCAATCTTCAATATTCAATCCTCAATCCTCAATCCTCAATCCTCATTCCTCAATCATCAGTCCTCAATCTTCAACACTCAATCCTCAATCCTCAATCGTCAGTCTTCTATCCTCAATGCTCAATCTTCAATCCCCAACACTCAATCCTCTATCCTCAATCCTCAATCCTCATTCTTAAACCCTCAATACCCAATCCTCAATCTTCAATCCTCAATCCTCAATCCTCAGTCCTCAATCCTCAATCCTCAATCGTCAGTCTTCAATCCTCAATACTCAATCTTCAATCCTCAATCCTCAACCGTCGGTCTTCTATCCTCAGTACTCAATCTTCAATCCTCAACACTCAATCCTCTATCCTCAATCCTCAATCCTCATTCTTCAATCCTCAATACCCAATCCTCAATCTTCAATCCTCAATCCTCAATCCTCAGTCCTCAATCCTCAATCCTCACTCGTCAGTCTTCAATCCTCAATACTCAATCTTCAATCCTCAATCCTCAAACCTCAATCCTCAATCCTCATTCTTCGATCCTCAATACCCAATACTCAATCTTCAATCCTCAATCCTCAATCCTCATTTCTCAATGCTCTATCCTCAGTCCTCAGTACTCAAACCTCAATCCTGAACCGTCAGCCCCCATCCTCAATCGTCAATACTCAATATTCAATCCTCAATCCTCAATCCTCAATACTCAATCTTCAATCCTCAATCCTCAATCCCCAATTCTCAATCCTCAATCCTCAGTCCTCAGTCCTCAAACCTCAATCCTCAACCCTCAGCCCTCATCGTCAATCCTCAATCCTCAATCCTCAATCCTTAACCTTCAATCCTCAATACTCAAGCTTCAATCCTCAATCATAAGTTCTCAACCCTCAATCCTCAATCCTCAATCCTCAGTCCTCAATTCTCAATACTCAATCGTCAGTCTTCAATCCTCAATACTCAATCTTCTATCCTCAATCCTCAATCTTCAATCCTCAATCCTCATTCTTGAATCCTCAATACCCAATACTCAATCTTCAATCCTCAATCCTCAATCCTCAATTCTCAATCCTCTACCTTCAGTCCTCAATACTAAATCTTCAATCCTCAATCCTCGATCCTCAATCCTCAATACTCAATCCTCAATCGTCCGTCTTCTATCCTCAATACTCAATCTTCAATCCTCAACACTCAATCCTCAATCCTCAATCCTCAATCCTCAATCATCAATCCTCAATATTCAATACTCAATACTCAATCCACAATCCCCAATCCTCAATCCTCAATCATCAATCCTCAACCTTCAATACTCATTCCTCAATCCTCAATCTTCAATCCTCAATAGTCAACCATCAATCCTCAGTTCTCAACACTCAATAGAATATCCTGAATTCTCAGGATTCAATACTCAAACCTCAATCCTCAACACTCAGCCCTCATCCTCCGTCCTCAATCCTCAATCCTCAATCCTCATTCTTGAGTCCCCGATACTCAATTTTCAATCCTCAATCCTCAATCCTCAATCGTCAATCTTCAGTCCTCAATACTCAATCCTCAATCCTCAATCTTCAATCGTCAATACTCATTCTTCAATCCTCATTCTTCTATCCTCAGTACCCAAACCTGAATCCTCAATCCTCAATCCTCAATACTCAATCCTCAATCCTCAACCCTCATTCTTCAATCCTCAATACCCAATCCTCAATCTTCAATCCTCAATCCTCAATCCCCAATTCTCAATCCTCAATCCTCAGTCATCAGTCCTCAATCCTCAGTCATCAATCCTCAATACTCAATACTCAATCCTCAATCCCCAATCCTCAATCCTCAATCCTCAAGACTCAATCTTCAATCCTCAATCCTTAGTCCTCAAACCTCAATTCTGAATCCAAAATCCTGAATCCTCAATCTTCAGACCTCAGTCCTCAACAATCTGTTGTCAATCCTCAATCCTCAATAGAATATCCTCAATTCAAAGTTTTCAATACTCAATACTCAATCTGGAATCTTCAAACCTCTATCCACAAACATCAATTCTCATCACTCAACACTCAACACTCAGTCCTCAATGTTCAATCCTCAATCCTCAATTCCCAATCTTCAATCCTCAATACTGAATCTTCAATCCTCAATCCTCAATCCACAATCGCCAGCCCTCAAACCTCAATTCTGAATCCTCAATCCTGAGTCCTCAATCTTCGGCCCTCAGTCCTCAACAATCAATTGTCAATCCTCAATTCTCAATAGAATATCCTCAATTCACAGCTTTCAATACTCAATACTCAAACTGCAATCTTCAAACCTCTATCCACAAACATCAATACTCATCACTCAACCCTCAACACTCAGTCCTCAACGTACAATCCTCAATCCTCAATCCTCAATCCTCAATCGTCAATCTTCAATCCTCAATACTCAATCTTCAATCCTCAATCCTCAATCCTCAATCCTCAATCCTCAATCCTCATTCTTCAATCCTCAGTACCCAAACCTGAATCTTCAATCCTCAATCCTCAATACTCAATCCTCAATCCTCAACCCTCATTCTTCAATCCTCAATACCCAATCCTCAATCTTCAATCCTCAATCCTCAATCCCCAATTCTCAATCCTCAATCCTCAGTCCTCAGTCCTCAATCCTCAATCATCAATCCTCAATACTCAATACTCAATCCTCAATCCCCAATCCTCAATCCTCAATCCTCAATCCTCATTCTTCAATCCTCACTACCCAATCCTCAATCTTCAATCCTCAATCCTCAATCCTCAGTTCTCAATCCTCTATCTTCAATCCTAAATACTAAATCTTCAATCCTCAGTCCTCAATCCTCAATCCTCAATCCTCAATCCTCATTCTACAATCCTCAATACTCAATCTTGAATCATCAATCGTCAACTCTCAATCCTCAATCCTCAATCCTCAATCGTCACTCCTCAATCCCCAATCCTCAATCTTCGATCCTCAATCCTCAATCTTCAATCCTCAATCCTCAATCCTCAATCCTCAATCCTCAATCATCAATCCTCAGTCCTCAGTCCTCAAACCTTAACCCTCAATCCTCTATCCCCAATCCTCAATCCTCAGTCCCCAATCATCAATCCTCAATCTTCAATACTCAATCCCCAATCCTCAATCTTCGATCCTCAATCCTCAATCTTCAATCCTCAATCCTCAATCCTCAATCCTCAATCCTCAATCATCAATCCTCAATCTTCAATACTCAATACTCAATCCTCAATCCCCAATCCTCAATCCTCAATCATCAATCCTCAACCTTCAATACTCATTCCTCAATCCTCAATCTTCAATCCTCAATACTCAACCATCAATCCTCAGTTCTCAACGCTCAATAGAATATCCTGAATTCTCAGGATTCAATACTCAAACCACAATCCTCAACCCTCAGCCCTCATCCTCCGTCCTCAATCCTCAATCGTCAATCCTCATTCTTGAGGCCCCGATACTCAATTTTCAATCCTCAATCCTCAATCCTCAATCCTCAATCCTCAATCCTCAGTCATCAATACTCAATCTTCAATACTCAATCCTCAATCCTCAATCCTCAATCCTCAATACTCAATCCTCAATCCTCAATCCTCATACCTCAAACCTCAATCCACAACCCTCAGTCCTCATCCTCAATTCTCAATTCTCAATCCTCAATCCTCAATCCTCAATCTTCAATCCTTAATAATCAATTTTCAATCCTCAATCCTCAATACTCAGTCATCAGTCCTCAATCTTCAATACTCAATCCTCAATCCTCAATCCTCTATCCTCAATCTTCAACCCTCAGTCCTCATTATCAGTTCTCAATTCACAATCCTCAATCCTCAGTCCTCAATCCTCAGTCCTCAATGGTCAATCCTCAATCCTCAATCTTCAATCCTCAATACTCAATCTTCAATCCTCAATCCTCAATCCTCAATCGTCAATCTTCAGTCCTCAATACTCAATCCTCAATCCTCAATCTTCAATCGTCAATACTCATTCTTCAATCCTCAATCCTCAACCCTCAACGCTCAATTTTCATTCCTCAATCCTCAATCCTCAACCCTCAATCCTCTTTCTTCAATCCTCAATACCCAATCCTCAATCTTCAATCCTCAATCCTCAATCCTCAATTCTCAATCCTCAATCCTCAATCCTCAATACTCAATCCTCAATCCTCAATCCTCATTCCTCAAACCTCAACCCACATCCCTCAGTCCTCATCCTCAATTCTCAATACTCAATCCTTCAATCCTCAATCCTCAATCTTCAATCCTTAATAATCAATCCCCAACCCTCAATCCTCATTCCTCAAACCTCAATCCACAACCCTCAGTCCTCATCCTCAATTCTCAATTCTCAATCCTCAATCCTCAATCCTCAATCCTCAATCCTCATTCTTCAATCCTCAATACCCAATCCTCAATCTTCAATCCTCAATCCTCAATCCTCAATTCTCAATCCTCAATCCTCAGTCCTCAGACCTCAAACCTCAATCCTCAACCCTCAGCCCTCATCCTCAATACTGAATCCTCAATTCTCAATCCTCAATCTTCAATCCTCAATACTCAATCTTCAATCCTCAATCCTCAGTCCTCAAACCTCAATTCTGAATCCTCAATCCTGAATCCTCAATCTTCGGCCCTGAGTCCTCAACAATCTGTTGTCAATCCTCAATCCTCAATAGAATATCCTCTATTCAATGTTTTCAATACTCAATACTCAATCTGCAATCTTCAAACCTCTATCCACAAACATCAATTCTCATCACTCAACACTCAACACTCAGTCCTCAATGTTCAATCCTCAATCCTCAATTCCCAATCTTCAATCCTCAATACTGAATCTTCAATCCTCAATCCTCAATCCACAATCCTCAGTCCTCAGTCCTCAAACCTCAATCGTCAATCCTCTATCCCCAATCCTCAATCCTCAGTCCTCAATCATCAATCCTCAATCTTCAATACTCAATCCTCAATCCTCAATCCTCAATCCTCATTCCTCAATCATTAGTCCTCAATCTTCAACACTCAATCCTCAATTGTCAATCGTCAGTCTTCTATCCTCAGTACTCAATCTTCAATCCTCAACACTCAATCCTCTATCCTCAATCCTCAATCCTCATTCTTCAGTCCTCAATACCCAATCCTCAATCTTCAATCCTCAATACTCAATCATCAACCCTCAGCCCTCACCCTCAATACTGAATCCTCAATTCTCAATCCTCAATCTTCAATCCTCAATACTCAATCTTCAATCCTCAATCCTCAGTCCTCAAACCTCAATTCTGAATCCTCAATCCTGAATCCTCAATCTTCGGCACTCAGTCCTCAACAATCTGTTGTCAATCCTCAATCCTCAATAGAATATCCTCAATTCAAAGTTTTCAATACTCAATACTCAATCTGCAATCTTCAAACCCCTATCCACAAACATCAATTCCCATCACTCAACACTCAACACTCAGTCCTCAATGTTCAATCCTCAATCCTCAATTCCCAATCATCAATCCTCAATACTGAATCTTCAATCCTCAATCCTCAATCCACAATCGTCAGACCTCAAACCTCAATTCTGAGTCCTCAATACTGAGCCCTCAATCTTCGGCCCTCAGTCCTCAACAATCAATTGTCAATCCTCAATTCTCAATAGAATATCCTCAATTCACAGCTTTCAATACTCAATACTCAAACTGCAATCTTCAAACCTCTATCCACAAACATCAATACTCATCACTCAACCCTCAACACTCAGTCCTCAACGTTCAATACTCAATCCTCTATCCTCAATCCTCAATCGTCAATCTTCAATCCTCAATACTCAATCTTCAATCCTCAATCCTCAATCCTCAATCCTCAATCCTCATTCTTCAATCCTCAGTACCCAAACCTGAATCTTCAATCCTCAATCCTCAATCCTCAATCCTCAATCCTCAACCCTCATTCTTCAATCCTCGATACCCAATCCTCAATCTTCATTCCTCAATCCTCAATCCCCAATTCTCAATCCTCAATCCTCAGTCCTCAGGCCTTAAACCTCAATCATCAACCCTCAGCCCTCATCGTCAATCCTCAATCCTCAATCCTCAATCCTTAACCTTCAATCCTCAATACTCAATCTTCAATCCTCAATCATCAATTCTCAACCCTCAATCCCCAATCCTCAATCCTCAGTCCTCAATTCTCAATACTCAATCGTCAGTCTTCAATCCTCAATACTCAATCTTCTATCCTCAATCCTCAATCCTCAATCCTCAATCCTCATTCTTGAATCCTCAATACCCAATACTCAATCTTCAATCCTCAATCCTCAATCCTCAATTCTCAATCCTCTACCTTCAGTCCTCAATACTAAATCTTCAATCCTCAATCCTCGATCCTCAATCCTCGATCCTCAATCCTCAATCGTCCGTCTTCTATCCTCAATACTCAATCTTCAATCCTCAACACTCAATCCTCAATCCTCAATCCTCAATCCTCATTCTTCAATCCTCACTACCCAATCCTCAATCTTCAATCCTCAATCCTCAATCCTCAATACTCAATCCCCTATCTTCAATCCTAAATACTAAATCTTCAATTCTCAATCCTCAATCCTCAATCCTCAATCCTCAATCCTCATCCTACAATCCTCAATACTCAATCTTGAATCATCAATCGTCAACTCTCAATCCTCAATCCTCAATCCTCAATCGTCACTCCTCAATCCCCAATCCTCAATCTTCAATCCTCAATCCTCAATCCTCAATCCTCAATCCTCAATCCTCAATCCTCAATCCTCAATCATCAATCCTCAATCTTCAATACTCAATACTCAATCCTCAATCCCCAATCCTCAATCCTCAATCATCAGTCCTCAACCTTCAATACTCATTCCTCAATCCTCAATCTTCAATCCTCAATACTCAACCATCAATCCTCAGTTCTCAACACTCAATAGAATATCCTGAATTCTCAGGATTCAATACTCAGACCTCAATCCTCAACCCTCAGCCCTCATCCTCCGTCCTCAATCCTCAATCGTCAATCCTCATACTTGAGTCCCCGATACTCAATTTTCAATCCTCAATCCTCAATCCTCAATCCTCAATCCTCAATCCTCAGTCATCAATACTCAATCTTCAATACTCAATCCTCAATCCTCAATCCTCAATGCTCAATACTCAATCCTCAATCCTCAATCCTCATTCCTCAAACCTCAATCCACAACCCTCAGTCCTCATCCTCAATTCTCAATTCTCAATCCTCAATCCTCAATCCTCAATCTTCAATCCTTAATAATCAATTTTCAATCCTCAATCCTCAATACTCAGTCATCAATCCTCAATCTTCAATACTCAATCTTCAATCCTCAATCCTCTATCCTCAATCCTCAACCCTCAGTCCTCATTGTCAGTTCTCAATTCTCAATCCTCAATCCTCAGTCCTCAATCCTCAGTCCTCAATGATCAATCGTCAATCCTCAATCTTCAATCCTCAATACTCAATCTTCAATCCTCAATCCTCAATCCTCAATCGTCAATCTTCAGTCCTCAATACTCAATCCTCAATCCTCAACCTTCAATCGTCAATACTCATTCTTCAATCCTCAATCCTCAACCCTCAACGCTCAATTTTCATTCCTCAATCCTCAATCCTCAATACTCAATCCTCATTCTTCAATCCTCAATACCCAATCCTCAATCTTCAATCCTCAATCCTCAATCCTCAATTCTCAATCCTCAATCCTCAGTCCTCAGTCCTCAAACCTCAATCCTCAACCCTCAGCCCTCATCCTCAATACTGAATCCTCAATTCTCAATCCTCAATCTTCAATCCTCAATACTCAATCTTCAGTCCTCAATCCTCAGTCCTCAAACCTCAGTTCTGAATCCTCAATCCTGAATCCTCAATCTTCGGCCCTCAGTCCTCAACAATCTGCTGTCAATCCTCAATCCTCAATAGAATATCCTCAATTCAATGTTTTCAATACTCAATACTCAATCTGCAATCTTCAAACCTCTATCCACAAACATCAATTCTCATCACTCAACGCTCAACACTCAGTCCTCAATGTTCAATCCTCAATCCTCAATTCCCAATCTTCAATCCTCAATACTGAATCTTCAATCCTCAATCCTCAATCCACAATCCTCAGTCCTCAGTCCTCAAACCTCAATCCTCAATCCTCTATCCCCAATCCTCAATCCTCAGTCCTCAATCATCAATCCTCAATCATCAATACTCAATCCTCAATCCTCAATCCTCAATCCTCATTCCACAATCATCAATCCTTAATCTTCAATACTCAATCCTCAATCCTCAATCGTCAGTCTTCTATCCTCAATACTCAATCTTCAATCCTCAACACTCAATCCTCAATCCTCAATCCTCAATCCTCATTCTTCAATCCTCAATACCCAATCCTCAATCATCAATCTTCAATCCTCAATCCTCAGTCCTCAATCCTCAACCCTCAATCGTCAGTCTTCAATCCTCAATACTCAATCTTCAATCCTCAATCCTCAATCCTCAATACTCAATCTTCAATCCTCAATCCTTAGTCCTCAAACCTCAATTCTGAATCCTCAATCCTGAATCCTCAATCTTCGGCCCTCAGTCCTCAACAATCTGTTGTCAATCCTCAATCCTCAATAGAATATCCTCAATTCAATGTTTTCAATACTCAATACTCAATCTGCAATCTTCAAACCTCTATCCACAAACATCAATTCTCATCACTCAACACTCAACACTCAGTCCTCAATGTTCAATCCTCAATCCTCAATTCCCAATATTCAATCCTCAATACTGAATCTTCAATCCTCAATCCTCAATCCACAATCCTCAGTCCTCAGTCCTCAAACCTTAACCCTCAATCCTCTATCCCCAATCCTCAATCCTCAGTCCCCAATCATCAATCCTCAATCTTCAATACTCAATCCCCAATCCTCAATCTTCGATCCTCAATCCTCAATCTTCAATCCTCAATCCTCAATCCTCAATCCTCAATCCTCAATCATCAATCCTCAATCTTCAATACTCAATACTCAATCCTCAATCCCCAATCCTCAATCCTCAATCATCAATCCTCAACCTTCAATACTCATTCCTCAATCCTCAATCTTCAATCCTCAATACTCAACCATCAATCCTCAGTTCACAACGCTCAATAGAATATCCTGAATTCTCAGGATTCAATACTCAAACCACAATCCTCAACTCTCAGCCCTCATCCTCCGTCCTCAATCCTCAATCGTCAATCCTCATTCTTGAGGCCCCGATACTCAATTTTCAATCCTCAATCCTCAATCCTCAATCCTCAATCCTCAATCCTCAGTCATCAATACTCAATCTTCAATACTCAATCCTCAATCCTCAATCCTCAATCCTCAATACTCAATCCTCAATCCTCAATCCTCATACCTCAAACCTCAATCCACAACCCTCAGTCCTCATCCTCAATTCTCAATTCTCAATCCTCAATCCTCAATCCTCAATCTTCAATCCTTAATAATCAATTTTCAATCCTCAATCCTCAATACTCAGTCAACAGTCCTCAATCTTCAATACTCAATCCTCAATCCTCAATCCTCTATCCTCAATCTTCAACCCTCAGTCCTCATTATCAGTTCTCAATTCTCAATCCTCAATCCTCAGTCCTCAATCCTCAGTCCTCAATGGTCAATCCTCAATCCTCAATCTTCAATCCTCAATACTCAATCTTCAATCCTCAATCCTCAATCCTCAATCGTCAATCTTCAGTCCTCAATACTCAATCCTCAATCCTCAATCTTCAATCGTCAATACTCATTCTTCAATCCTCAATCCTCAACCCTCAACCCGCAATTTTCATTCCTCAATCCTCAATCCTCAATGCTCAATCCTCATTCTTCAATCCTCAATACCCAATCCTCAATCTTCAATCCTCAATCCTCAATCCTCAATACTCAATCTTCAATCCTCAATCCTCAGTCCTCAAACCTCAATTCTGAATCCTCAATCCTGAATCCTCAATCTTCGGCACTCAGTCCTCAACAATCTGTTGTCAATCCTCAATCCTCAATAGAATATCCTCAATTCAAAGTTTTCAATAGTCAATACTCAATCTGCAATCTTCAAACCTCTATCCACAAACATCAATTCTCATCACTCAACACTCAATTCTCAGTCCTCAATCATCAATCCTCAATCTTCAATACTCAATCCTCAATCCTCAATCCTCAATCCTCATTCCTCAATCATCAGTCCTCAATCTTCAACACTCAATCCTCAATCCTCAATCGTCACTCTTCTATCCTCAATACTCAATCTTCAATCCTCAACACTCAATCCTCTATCCTCAATCCTCAATCCTCATTCTTCAATCCTCAATACCCAATCCTCAATCTTCAATCCTCAATCCTCAATCCTAAGTCCTCAATCCTCAATCCTCAATCGTCAATACTCAACCATCAATCCTCAGTTCTCAACGCTCAATAGAATATCCTGAATTCTCAGGATTCAATACTCAAACCACAATCCTCAACCCTCAGCCCTCATCCTCCGTCCTCAATCCTCAATCGTCAATCCTCATTCTTGAGGCCCCGATACTCAATTTTCAATCCTCAATCCTCAATCCTCAATCCTCAATCCTCAATCCTCAGTCATCAATACTCAATCTTCAATACTCAATCCTCAATCCTCAATCCTCAATCCTCAATACTCAATCCTCAATCCTCAATCCTCATACCTCAAACCTCAATCCACAACCCTCAGTCCTCATCCTCAATTCTCAATTCTCAATCCTCAATCCTCAATCCTCAATCTTCAATCCTTAATAATCAATTTTCAATCCTCAATCCTCAATACTCAGTCATCAGTCCTCAATCTTCAATACTCAATCCTCAATCCTCAATCCTCTATCCTCAATCTTCAACCCTCAGTCCTCATTATCAGTTCTCAATTCTCAATCCTCAATCCTCAGTCCTCAATCCTCAGTCCTCAATGGTCAATCCTCAATCCTCAATCTTCAATCCTCAATACTCAATCTTCAATCCTCAATCCTCAATCCTCAATCGTCAATCTTCAGTCCTCAATACTCAATCCTCAATCCTCAATCTTCAATCGTCAATACTCATTCTTCAATCCTCAATCCTCAACCCTCAACCCGCAATTTTCATTCCTCAATCCTCAATACTCAATCCTCAATCCTCATTCTTCAATCCTCAATACCCAATCCTCAATCTTCAATCCTCAATCCTCAATCCTCAATTCTCAATCCTCAATCCTCAGTCCTCAGTCCTCAAACCTCAATCATCAACCCTCAGCCCTCACCCTCAATACTGAATCCTCAATTCTCAATCCTCAATCTTCAATCCTCAATACTCAATCTTCAATCCTCAATCCTCAGTCCTCAAACCTCAATTCTGAATCCTCAATCCTGAATCCTCAATCTTCGGCACTCAGTCCTCAACAATCTGTTGTCAATCCTCAATCCTCAATAGAATATCCTCAATTCAAAGTTTTCAATAGTCAATACTCAATCTGCAATCTTCAAACCTCTATCCACAAACATCAATTCTCATCACTCAACACTCAATCCTCAGTCCTCAATCATCAATCCTCAATCTTCAATACTCAATCCTCAATCCTCAATCCTCAATCCTCATTCCTCAATCATCAGTCCTCAATCTTCAACACTCAATCCTCAATCCTCAATCGTCACTCTTCTATCCTCAATACTCAATCTTCAATCCTCAACACTCAATCCTCTATCCTCAATCCTCAATCCTCATTCTTCAATCCTCAATACCCAATCCTCAATCTTCAATCCTCAATCCTCAATCCTAAGTCCTCAATCCTCAATCCTCAATCGGCAGTCTTCAATCCCCGATACTCAATCTTCAATCCTCAATCCTCAAACCTCAATCCTCAATCCTCAATCCTCATTCCTCAAACCTCAATCCACAACCCTCAGTCCTCATCCTCAATTCTCAATTCTCAATCCTCAATCCTCAATCCTCAATCTTCAATCCTTAATAATCAATTTTCAATCCACAATCCTCAATACTCAGTCATCAATCCTCAATCTTCAATACTCAATCCTCAATCCTCAATCCTCTATCCTCAATCCTCAACCCTCAGTCCTCATTATCAGTTCTCAATTCTCAATCCTCAATCCTCAGTCCTCAGTCCTCAATCCTCAGTCCTCAATGATCAATCCTCAATCCTCAACCTTCAATCCTCAATACTCAATCTTCAATCCTCAATCCTCAATCCTCAATCGTCAATCTTTAGTCCTCAATACTCAATCCTCAATCCTCAATCTTCAATCGTCAATACTCATTCTTCAATCCTCAATCCTCAACCCTCAACGCTCAATTTTCATTCCTCAATCCTCAATCCTCAGCCCTCAATCCTCTTTCTTCAATCCTAAATACCCAATCCTCAATCTTCAATCCTCAATCCTCAATCCTCAATTCTCAATCCTCAATCCTCAATACTCAATCCTCAATCCTCAATCCTCATTCCTCAAACCTCAACCCACATCCCTCAGTCCTCATCCTCAATTCTCAATTCTCAATCCTTCAATCCTCAATCCTCAATCTTCAATCCTTAATAATCAATCCCCAATCCTCAATCCTCATTCCTCAAACCTCAATCCACAACCCTCAGTCCTCATCCTCAATTCTCAATTCTCAATCCTCAATCCTCAATCCTCAATCCTCAATCCTCATTCTTCAATCCTCAATACCCAATCCTCAATCTTCAATCCTCAATCCTCAATCCTCAATTCTCAATCCTCAATCCTCAGTCCTCAGTCCTCAAACCTCAATCCTCAACCCTCAGCCCTCATCCTCAATACTGAATCCTCAATTCTCAATCCTCAATCTTCAATCCTCAATACTCAATCTTCAATCCTCAATCCTCAGTCCTCAAACCTCAATTCTGAATCCTCAATCCTGAATCCTCAATCTTCGGCCCTGAGTCCTCAACAATCTGTTGTCAATCCTCAATCCTCAATAGAATATCCTCTATTCAATGTTTTCAATACTCAATACTCAATCTGCAATCTTCAAACCTCTATCCACAAACATCAATTCTCATCACTCAACACTCAACACTCAGTCCTCAATGTTCAATCCTCAATCCTCAATTCCTAATCTTCAATCCTCAATACTGAATCTTCAATCCTCAATCCTCAATCCACAATCCTCAGTCCTCAGTCCTCAAACCTCAATCGTCAATCCTCTATCCCCAATCCTCAATCCTCAGTCCTCAATCATCAATCCTCAATCTTCAATACTCAATCCTCAATCCTCAATCCTCAATCCTCATTCCTCAATCATTAGTCCTCAATCTACAACACTCAATCCTCAATTGTCAATCGTCAGTCTTCTATCCTCAGTACTCAATCTTCAATCCTCAACACTCAATCCTCTATCCTCAATCCTCAATCCTCATTCTTCAATCCTCAATACCCAATCCTCAATCTTCAATCCTCAATCCTCAATCCTCAGTCCTCAATCCTCAATCCTCAATCGTCAGTCTTCAATCCTCAATACTCAATCTTCAATCCTCAATCCTCAAACCTCAATCCTCAATCCTCATTCTTCGATCCTCAATACCCAATACTCAATCTTCAATCCTCAATCCTCAATCCTCATGTCTCAATGCTCTATCGTCAGTCCTCAGTCCTCAAGCCTCAATCCTGAACCGTCAGCCCCCATCCTCAATCGTCAATACTCAATCTTCAATCCTCAATCCTCAATCCTCAATACTCAATCTTCAATCCTCAATCCTTAGTCCTCAAACCTCAATTCTGAGCCCAAAATCCTGAATCCTCAATCTTCAGACCTCAGTCCTCAACAATCTGTTGTGAATCCTCAATCCTCAATAGAATATCCTCAATTCAAGGTTTTCAATACTCAATACTCAATCTGCAATCTTCAAACCTCTATCCACAAACATCAATTCTCATCACTCAACACTCAACACTCAGTCCTCAATGTTCAATCCTCAATCCTCAATTCCCAACCTTCAATCCTCAATACTGAATCTTCAATCCTCAATCCTCAATCCACAATCGTCAGACCTCAAACCTCAATTCTGAATCCTCAATCCTGAGTCCTCAATCTTCGGCCCTCAGTCCTCAACAATCAATTGTCAATCCTCAATTCTCAATAGAATATCCTCAATTCACAGCTTTCAATACTCAATACTCAAACTGCAATCTTCAAACCTCTATCCACAAACATCAATACTCATCACTCAACCCTCAACACTCAGTCCTCAACGTTCAATACTCAATCCTCTATCCTCAATCCTCAATCGTCAATCTTCAATCCTCAATACTCAATCTTCAATCTTCAATCCTCAATCCTCAATCCTCAATTCTCAATCCTCAATCCTCAGTCCTCAGTCCTCAAACCTCAATCATCAACCCTCAGCCCTCACCCTCAATACTGAATCCTCAATTCTCAATCCTCAATCTTCAATCCTCAATACTCAATCTTCAATCCTCAATCCTCAGTCCTCAAACCTCAATTCTGAATCCTCAATCCTGAATCCTCAATCTTCGGCACTCAGTCCTCAACAATCTGTTGTCAATCCTCAATCCTCAATAGAATATCCTCAATTCAAAGTTTTCAATAGTCAATACTCAATCTGCAATCTTCAAACCTCTATCCACAAACATCAATTCTCATCACTCAACACTCAATCCTCAGTCCTCAATCATCAATCCTCAATCTTCAATACTCAATCCTCAATCCTCAATCCTCAATCCTCATTCCTCAATCATCAGTCCTCAATCTTCAACACTCAATCCTCAATCCTCAATCGTCACTCTTCTATCCTCAATACTCAATCTTCAATCCTCAACACTCAACCCTCTATCCTCAATCCTCAATCCTCATTCTTCAATCCTCAATACCCAATCCTCAATCTTCAATCCTCAATCCTCAATCCTAAGTCCTCAATCCTCAATCCTCAATCGTCAGTCTTCAATCCCCGATACTCAATCTTCAATCCTCAATCCTCAAACCTCAATCCTCAATCCTCAATCCTCATTCCTCAAACCTCAATCCACAACCCTCAGTCCTCATCCTCAATTCTCAATTCTCAATCCTCAATCCTCAATCCTCAATCTTCAATCCTTAATAATCAATTTTCAATCCACAATCCTCAATACTCAGTCATCAATCCTCAATCTTCAATACTCAATCCTCAATCCTCAATCCTCTATCCTCAATCCTCAACCCTCAGTCCTCATTATCAGTTCTCAATTCTCAATCCTCAATCCTCAGTCCTCAGTCCTCAATCCTCAGTCCTCAATGATCAATCCTCAATCCTCAACCTTCAATCCTCAATACTCAATCTTCAATCCTCAATCCTCAATCCTCAATCGTCAATCTTTAGTCCTCAATACTCAATCCTCAATCCTCAATCTTCAATCGTCAATACTCATTCTTCAATCCTCAATCCTCAACCCTCAACGCTCAATTTTCATTCCTCAATCCTCAATCCTCAGCCCTCAATCCTCTTTCTTCAATCCTAAATACCCAATCCTCAATCTTCAATCCTCAATCCTCAATCCTCAATTCTCAATCCTCAATCCTCAATACTCAATCCTCAATCCTCAATCCTCATTCCTCAAACCTCAACCCACATCCCTCAGTCCTCATCCTCAATTCTCAATTCTCAATCCTTCAATCCTCAATCCTCAATCTTCAATCCTTAATAATCAATCCCCAATCCTCAATCCTCATTCCTCAAACCTCAATCCACAACCCTCAGTCCTCATCCTCAATTCTCAATTCTCAATCCTCAATCCTCAATCCTCAATCCTCAATCCTCATTCTTCAATCCTCAATACCCAATCCTCAATCTTCAATCCTCAATCCTCAATCCTCAATTCTCAATCCTCAATCCTCAGTCCTCAGTCCTCAAACCTCAATCCTCAACCCTCAGCCCTCATCCTCAATACTGAATCCTCAATTCTCAATCCTCAATCTTCAATCCTCAATACTCAATCTTCAATCCTCAATCCTCAGTCCTCAAACCTCAATTCTGAATCCTCAATCCTGAATCCTCAATCTTCGGCCCTGAGTCCTCAACAATCTGTTGTCAATCCTCAATCCTCAATAGAATATCCTCTATTCAATGTTTTCAATACTCAATACTCAATCTGCAATCTTCAAACCTCTATCCACAAACATCAATTCTCATCACTCAACACTCAACACTCAGTCCTCAATGTTCAATCCTCAATCCTCAATTCCTAATCTTCAATCCTCAATACTGAATCTTCAATCCTCAATCCTCAATCCACAATCCTCAGTCCTCAGTCCTCAAACCTCAATCGTCAATCCTCTATCCCCAATCCTCAATCCTCAGTCCTCAATCATCAATCCTCAATCTTCAATACTCAATCCTCAATCCTCAATCCTCAATCCTCATTCCTCAATCATTAGTCCTCAATCTACAACACTCAATCCTCAATTGTCAATCGTCAGTCTTCTATCCTCAGTACTCAATCTTCAATCCTCAACACTCAATCCTCTATCCTCAATCCTCAATCCTCATTCTTCAATCCTCAATACCCAATCCTCAATCTTCAATCCTCAATCCTCAATCCTCAGTCCTCAATCCTCAATCCTCAATCGTCAGTCTTCAATCCTCAATACTCAATCTTCAATCCTCAATCCTCAAACCTCAATCCTCAATCCTCATTCTTCGATCCTCAATACCCAATACTCAATCTTCAATCCTCAATCCTCAATCCTCATGTCTCAATGCTCTATCGTCAGTCCTCAGTCCTCAAGCCTCAATCCTGAACCGTCAGCCCCCATCCTCAATCGTCAATACTCAATCTTCAATCCTCAATCCTCAATCCGCAATACTCAATCTTCAATCCTCAATCCTTAGTCCTCAAACCTCAATTCTGAGCCCAAAATCCTGAATCCTCAATCTTCAGACCTCAGTCCTCAACAATCTGTTGTCAATCCTCAATCCTCAATAGAATATCCTCAATTCAAGGTTTTCAATACTCAATACTCAATCTGCAATCTTCAAACCTCTATCCACAAACATCAATTCTCATCACTCAACACTCAACACTCAGTCCTCAATGTTCAATCCTCAATCCTCAATTCCCAATCTTCAATCCTCAATACTGAATCTTCAATCCTCAATCCTCAATCCACAATCGTCAGACCTCAAACCTCAATTCTGAATCCTCAATCCTGAGTCCTCAATCTTCGGCCCTCAGTCCTCAACAATCAATTGTCAATCCTCAATTCTCAATAGAATATCCTCAATTCACAGCTTTCAATACTCAATACTCAAACTGCAATCTTCAAACCTCTATCCACAAACATCAATACTCATCACTCAACCCTCAACACTCAGTCCTCAACGTTCAATACTCAATCCTCTATCCTCAATCCTCAATCGTCAATCTTCAATCCTCAATACTCAATCTTCAATCCTCAATCCTCAATCCTCAATCCTCAATCCTCATTCTTCAATCCTCAGTACCCAAACCTGAATCTTCAATCCTCAATCCTCAATCCTCAATCCTCAATCCTCAACCCTCATTCTTCAATCCTCAATACCCAATCCTCAATCTTCATTCCTCAATCCTCAATCCCCAATTCTCAATCCTCAATCCTCAGTCCTCAGTCCTCAAACCTCAATCATCAACCCTAAGCCCTCATCGTCAATCCTCAAACCTCAATCCACAACCCTCAGTCCTCATCCTCAATTCTCAATTCTCAATCCTCAATCCTCAATCCTCAATCTTCAATCCTTAATAATCAATTTTCAATCCTCAATCCTCAATACTCAGTCATCAATCCTCAATCTTCAATACTCAATCCTCAATCCTCAATCCTCTATCCTCAATCCTCAACCCTCAGTCCTCATTATCAGTTCTCAATTCTCAATCCTCAATCCTCAGTCCTCAATCCTCAGTCCTCAATGATCAATCGTCAATCCTCAATCTTCAATCCTCAATACTGAATCTTCAATCCTCAATCCTCAATCCACAATCCTCAGTCCTCAGTCCTCAAACCTTAACCCTCAATCCTCTATCCCCAATCCTCAATCCTCAGTCCCCAATCATCAATCCTCAATCTTCAATACTCAATCCCCAATCCTCAATCTTCGATCCTCAATCCTCAATCTTCAATCCTCAATCCTCAATCCTCAATCCTCAATCCTCAATCATCAATCCTCAATCTTCAATACTCAATACTCAATCCTCAATCCCCAATCCTCAATCCTCAATCATCAATCCTCAACCTTCAATACTCATTCCTCAATCCTCAATCTTCAATCCTCAATACTCAACCATCAATCCTCAGTTCTCAACGCTCAATAGAATATCCTGAATTCTCAGGATTCAATACTCAAACCACAATCCTCAACCCTCAGCCCTCATCCTCCGTCCTCAATCCTCAATCGTCAATCCTCATTCTTGAGGCCCCGATACTCAATTTTCAATCCTCAATCCTCAATCCTCAATCCTCAATCCTCAATCCTCAGTCATCAATACTCAATCTTCAATACTCAATCCTCAATCCTCAATCCTCAATCCTCAATACTCAATCCTCAATCCTCAATCCTCATACCTCAAACCTCAATCCACAACCCTCAGTCCTCATCCTCAATTCTCAATTCTCAATCCTCAATCCTCAATCCTCAATCTTCAATCCTTAATAATGAATTTTCAATCCTCAATCCTCAATACTCAGTCATCAGTCCTCAATCTTCAATACTCAATCCTCAATCCTCAATCCTCTATCCTCAATCTTCAACCCTCAGTCCTCATTATCAGTTCTCAATTCTCAATCCTCAATCCTCAGTCCTCAATCCTCAGTCCTCAATGGTCAATCCTCAATCCTCAATCTTCAATCCTCAATACTCAATCTTCAATCCTCAATCCTCAATCCTCAATCGTCAATCTTCAGTCCTCAATACTCAATCCTCAATCCTCAATCTTCAATCGTCAATACTCATTCTTCAATCCTCAATCCTCAACCCTCAACCCGCAATTTTCATTCCTCAATCCTCAATCCTCAATCCTCAATCCTCATTCTTCAATCCTCAATACCCAATCCTCAATCTTCAATCCTCAATCCTCAATCCTCAATTCTCAATCCTCAATCCTCAGTCCTCAGTCCTCAAACCTCAATCATCAACCCTCAGCCCTCACCCTCAATACTGAATCCTCAATTCTCAATCCTCAATCTTCAATCCTCAATACTCAATCTTCAATCCTCAATCCTCAGTCCTCAAACCTCAATTCTGAATCCTCAATCCTGAATCCTCAATCTTCGGCACTCAGTCCTCAACAATCTGTTGTCAATCCTCAATCCTCAATAGAATATCCTCAATTCAAAGTTTTCAATAGTCAATACTCAATCTGCAATCTTCAAACCTCTATCCACAAACATCAATTCTCATCACTCAACACTCAATCCTCAGTCCTCAATCATCATTCCTCAATCTTCAATACTTAATCCTCAATCCTCAATCCTCAATCCTCAATCCTCATTCCTCAATCATCAGTCCTCAATCTTCAACACTCAATCCTCAATCCTCAATCGTCACTCTTCTATCCTCAATACTCAATCTTCAATCCTCAACACTCAATCCTCTATCCTCAATCCTCAATCCTCATTCTTCAATCCTCAATACCCAATCCTCAATCTTCAATCCTCAATCCTCAATCCTCAATCCTAAGTCCTCAATCCTCAATCCTCAATCGTCAGTCTTCAATCCCCGATACTCAATCTTCAATCCTCAATCCTCAAACCTCAATCCTCAATCCTCAATCCTCATTCCTCAAACCTCAATCCACAACCCTCAGTCCTCATCCTCAATTCTCAATTCTCAATCCTCAATCCTCAATCCTCAATCTTCAATCCTTAATAATCAATTTTCAATCCTCAATCCTCAATACTCAGTCATCAATCCTCAATCTTCAATACTCAATCCTCAATCCTCAATCCTCTATCCTCAATCCTCAACCCTCAGTCCTCATTATCAGTTCTCAATTCTCAATCCTCAATCCTCAGTCCTCAGTCCTCAATCCTCAGTCCTCAATGATCAATCCTCAATCCTCAACCTTCAATCCTCAATACTCAATCTTCAATCCTCAATCCTCAATCCTCAATCGTCAATCTTTAGTCCTCAATACTCAATCCTCAATCCTCAATCTTCAATCGTCAATACTCATTCTTCAATCCTCAATCCTCAACCCTCAACGCTCAATTTTCATTCCTCAATCCTCAATCCTCAACCCTCAATCCTCTTTCTTCAATCCTCAATACCCAATCCTCAATCTTCAACCCTCAATCCTCAATCCTCAATTCTCAATCCTCAATCCTCAATACTCAATCCTCAATCCTCAATCCTCATTCCTCAAACCTCAACCCACATCCCTCAGTCCTCATCCTCAATTCTCAATTCTCAATCCTTCAATCCTCAATCCTCAATCTTCAATCCTTAATAATCAATCCCCAATCCTCAATCCTCATTCCTCAAACCTCAATCCACAACCCTCAGTCCTCATCCTCAATTCTCAATTCTCAATCCTCAATCCTCAATCCTCAATCCTCAATCCTCATTCTTCAATCCTCAATACCCAATCCTCAATCTTCAATCCTCAATCCTCAATCCTCAATTCTCAATCCTCAATCCTCAGTCCTCAGTCCTCAAACCTCAATCCTCAACCCTCAGCCCTCATCCTCAATACTGAATCCTCAATTCTCAATCCTCAATCTTCAATCCTCAATACTCAATCTTCAATCCTCAATCCTCAGTCCTCAAACCTCAATTCTGAATCCTCAATCCTGAATCCTCAATCTTCGGCCCTGAGTCCTCAACAATCTGTTGTCAATCCTCAATCCTCAATAGAATATCCTCTATTCAATGTTTTCAATACTCAATACTCAATCTGCAATCTTCAAACCTCTATCCACAAACATCAATTCTCATCACTCAACACTCAACACTCAGTCCTCAATGTTCAATCCTCAATCCTCAATTCCCAATCTTCAATCCTCAATACTGAATCTTCAATCCTCAATCCTCAATCCACAATCCTCAGTCCTCAGTCTTCAAACCTCAATCGTCAATCCTCTATCCCCAATCCTCAATCCTCAGTCCTCAATCATCAATCCTCAATCTTCAATACTCAATCCTCAGTCCTCAATCCTCAATCCTCATTCCTCAATCATTAGTCCTCAATCTTCAACACTCAATCCTCAATTGTCAATCGTCAGTCTTCTATCCTCAGTACTCAATCTTCAATCCTCAACACTCAATCCTCTATCCTCAATACTCAATCCTCATTCTTCAATCCTCAATACCCAATCCTCAATCTTCAATCCTCAATCCTCAATCCTCAGTCCTCAATCCTCAATCCTCAATCGTCAGTCTTCAATCCTCAATACTCAATCTTCAATCCTCAATCCTCAAACCTCAATCCTCAATCCTCATTCTTCGATCCTCAATACCCAATACTCAATCTTCAATCCTCAATCCTCAATCCTCATGTCTCAATGCTCTATCGTCAGTCCTCAGTCCTCAAGCCTCAATCCTGAACCGTCAGCCCCCATCCTCAATCGTCAATACTCAATCTTCAATCCTCAATCCTCAATCCTCAATACTCAATCTTCAATCCTCAATCCTTAGTCCTCAAACCTCAATTCTGAGTCCAAAATCCTGAATCCTCAATCTTCAGACCTCAGTCCTCAACAATCTGTTGTCAATCCTCAATCCTCAATAGAATATCCTCAATTCAAGGTTTTCAATACTCAATACTCAATCTGCAATCTTCAAACCTCTATCCACAAACATCAATTCTCATCACTCAACACTCAACACTCAGTCCTCAATGTTCAATCCTCAATCCTCAATTCCCAATCTTCAATCCTCAATACTGAATCTTCAATCCTCAATCCTCAATCCACAATCGTCAGACCTCAAACCTCAATTCTGAATCCTCAATCCTGAGTCCTCAATCTTCGGCCCTCAGTCCTCAACAATCAATTGTCAATCCTCAATTCTCAATAGAATATCCTCAATTCACAGCTTTCAATACTCAATACTCAAACTGCAATCTTCAAACCTCTATCCACAAACATCAATACTCATCACTCAACCCTCAACACTCAGTCCTCAACGTTCAATACTCAATCCTCTATCCTCAATCCTCAATCGTCAATCTTCAATCCTCAATACTCAATCTTCAATCCTCAATCCTCAATCCTCAATCCTCAATCCTCATTCTTCAATCCTCAGTACCCAAACCTGAATCTTCAATCCTCAATCCTCAATCCTCAATCCTCAATCCTCAACCCTCATTCTTCAATCCTCAATACCCAATCCTCAATCTTCATTCCTCAATCCTCAATCCCCAATTCTCAATCCTCAATCCTCAGTCCTCAGTCCTCAAACCTCAATCATCAATCCTAAGCCCTCATCGTCAATCCTCAATCCTCAATCCTCAATCCTTAACCTTCAATCCTCAATACTCAATCTTCAATCCTCAATCATCAATTCTCAACCCTCAACCCTCAATCCTCAATCCTCAGTCCTCAATTCTCAATACTCAATCGTCAGTCTTCAATCCTCAATACTCAATCTTCTATCCTCAATCCTCAATCCTCAATCCTCAATCCTCATTCTTGAATCCTCAATACCCAATACTCAATCTTCAATCCTCAATCCTCAATCCTCAATTCTCAATCCTCTACCTTCAGTCCTCAATACTAAATCTTCAATCCTCAATCCTCGATCCTCAATCCTCAATCCTCAATCCTCAATCGTCCGTCTTCTATCCTCAATACTCAATCTTCAATCCTCAACACTCAATCCTCAATCCTCAATCCTCAATCCTCAGTCCTCAGTCCTCAAACCTTAACCCTCAATCCTCTATCCCCAATCCTCAATCCTCAGTCCCCAATCATCAATCCTCAATCTTCAATACTCAATCCCCAATCCTCAATCTTCGATCCTCAATCCTCAATCTTCAATCCTCAATCCTCAATCCTCAATCCTCAATCCTCAATCATCAATCCTCAATCTTCAATACTCAATACTCAATCCTCAATCCCCAATCCTCAATCCTCAATCATCAATCCTCAACCTTCAATACTCATTCCTCAATCCTCAATCTTCAATCCTCAATACTCAACCATCAATCCTCAGTTCTCAACGCTCAATAGAATATCCTGAATTCTCAGGATTCAATACTCAAACCACAATCCTCAACCCTCAGCCCTCATCCTCCGTCCTCAATCCTCAATCGTCAATCCTCATTCTTGAGGCCCCGATACTCAATTTTCAATCCTCAATCCTCAATCCTCAATCCTCAATCCTCAATCCTCAGTCATCAATACTCAATCTTCAATACTCAATCCTCAATCCTCAATCCTCAATCCTCAATACTCAATCCTCAATCCTCAATCCTCATACCTCAAACCTCAATCCACAACCCTCAGTCCTCATCCTCAATTCTCAATTCTCAATCCTCAATCCTCAATCCTCAATCTTCAATCCTTAATAATGAATTTTCAATCCTCAATCCTCAATACTCAGTCATCAGTCCTCAATCTTCAATACTCAATCCTCAATCCTCAATCCTCTATCCTCAATCTTCAACCCTCAGTCCTCATTATCAGTTCTCAATTCTCAATCCTCAATCCTCAGTCCTCAATCCTCAGTCCTCAATGGTCAATCCTCAATCCTCAATCTTCAATCCTCAATACTCAATCTTCAATCCTCAATCCTCAATCCTCAATCGTCAATCTTCAGTCCTCAATACTCAATCCTCAATCCTCAATCTTCAATCGTCAATACTCATTCTTCAATCCTCAATCCTCAACCCTCAACCCGCAATTTTCATTCCTCAATCCTCAATCCTCAATCCTCAATCCTCATTCTTCAATCCTCAATACCCAATCCTCAATCTTCAATCCTCAATCCTCAATCCTCAATTCTCAATCCTCAATCCTCAGTCCTCAGTCCTCAAACCTCAATCATCAACCCTCAGCCCTCACCCTCAATACTGAATCCTCAATTCTCAATCCTCAATCTTCAATCCTCAATACTCAATCTTCAATCCTCAATCCTCAGTCCTCAAACCTCAATTCTGAATCCTCAATCCTGAATCCTCAATCTTCGGCACTCAGTCCTCAACAATCTGTTGTCAATCATCAATCCTCAATAGAATATCCTCAATTCAAAGTTTTCAATAGTCAATACTCAATCTGCAATCTTCAAACCTCTATCCACAAACATCAATTCTCATCACTCAACACTCAATCCTCAGTCCTCAATCATCAATCCTCAATCTTCAATACTTAATCCTCAATCCTCAATCCTCAATCCTCATTCCTCAATCATCAGTCCTCAATCTTCAACACTCAATCCTCAATCCTCAATCGTCACTCTTCTATCCTCAATACTCAATCTTCAATCCTCAACACTCAATCCTCTATCCTCAATCCTCAATCCTCATTCTTCAATCCTCAATACCCAATCCTCAATCTTCAATCCTCAATCCTCAATCCTAAGTCCTCAATCCTCAATCCTCAATCGTCAGTCTTCAATCCCCGATACTCAATCTTCAATCCTCAATCCTCAAACCTCAATCCTCAATCCTCAATCCTCATTCCTCAAACCTCAATCCACAACCCTCAGTCCTCATCCTCAATTCTCAATTCTCAATCCTCAATCCTCAATCCTCAATCTTCAATCCTTAATAATCAATTTTCAATCCTCAATCCTCAATACTCAGTCATCAATCCTCAATCTTCAATACTCAATCCTCAATCCTCAATCCTCTATCCTCAATCCTCAACCCTCAGTCCTCATTATCAGTTCTCAATTCTCAATCCTCAATCCTCAGTCCTCAGTCCTCAATCCTCAGTCCTCAATGATCAATCCTCAATCCTCAACCTTCAATCCTCAATACTCAATCTTCAATCCTCAATCCTCAATCCTCAATCGTCAATCTTTAGTCCTCAATACTCAATCCTCAATCCTCAATCTTCAATCGTCAATACTCATTCTTCAATCCTCAATCCTCAACCCTCAACGCTCAATTTTCATTCCTCAATCCTCAATCCTCAACCCTCAATCCTCTTTCTTCAATCCTCAATACCCAATCCTCAATCTTCAATCCTCAATCCTCAATCCTCAATTCTCAATCCTCAATCCTCAATACTCAATCCTCAATCCTCAATCCTCATTCCTCAAACCTCAACCCACATCCCTCAGTCCTCATCCTCAATTCTCAATTCTCAATCCTTCAATCCTCAATCCTCAATCTTCAATCCTTAATAATCAATCCCCAATCCTCAATCCTCATTCCTCAAACCTCAATCCACAACCCTCAGTCCTCATCCTCAATTCTCAATTCTCAATCCTCAATCCTCAATCCTCAATCCTCAATCCTCATTCTTCAATCCTCAATACCCAATCCTCAATCTTCAATCCTCAATCCTCAATCCTCAATTCTCAATCCTCAATCCTCAGTCCTCAGTCCTCAAACCTCAATCCTCAACCCTCAGCCCTCATCCTCAATACTGAATCCTCAATTCTCAATCCTCAATCTTCAATCCTCAATACTCAATCTTCAATCCTCAATCCTCAGTCCTCAAACCTCAATTCTGAATCCTCAATCCTGAATCCTCAATCTTCGGCCCTGAGTCCTCAACAATCTGTTGTCAATCCTCAATCCTCAATAGAATATCCTCTATTCAATGTTTTCAATACTCAATACTCAATCTGCAATCTTCAAACCTCTATCCACAAACATCAATTCTCATCACTCAACACTCAACACTCAGTCCTCAATGTTCAATCCTCAATCCTCAATTCCCAATCTTCAATCCTCAATACTGAATCTTCAATCCTCAATCCTCAATCCACAATCCTCAGTCCTCAGTCCTCAAACCTCAATCGTCAATCCTCTATCCCCAATCCTCAATCCTCAGTCCTCAATCATCAATCCTCAATCTTCAATACTCAATCCTCAATCCTCAATCCTCAATCCTCATTCCTCAATCATTAGTCCTCAATCTTCAACACTCAATCCTCAATTGTCAATCGTCAGTCTTCTATCCTCAGTACTCAATCTTCAATCCTCAACACTCAATCCTCTATCCTCAATACTCAATCCTCATTCTTCAATCCTCAATACCCAATCCTCAATCTTCAATCCTCAATCCTCAATCCTCAGTCCTCAATCCTCAATCCTCAATCGTCAGTCTTCAATCCTCAATACTCAATCTTCAATCCTCAATCCTCAAACCTCAATCCTCAATCCTCATTCTTCGATCCTCAATACCCAATACTCAATCTTCAATCCTCAATCCTCAATCCTCAATTCTCAATCCTCTACCTTCAGTCCTCAATACTAAATCTTCAATCCTCAATCCTCGATCCTCAATCCTCAATCCTCAATCCTCAATCGTCCGTCTTCTATCCTCAATACTCAATCTTCAATCCTCAACACTCAATCCTCAATCCTCAATCCTCAATCCTCATTCTTCAATCCTCACTACCCAATCCTCAATCTTCAATCCTCAATCCTCAATCCTCAATACTCAATCCTCTATCTTCAATCTTAAATACTAAATCTTCAATTCTCAATCCTCAATCCTCAATCCTCAATCCTCATTCTACAATCCTCAATACTCAATCTTGAATCATCAATCGTCAACTCTCAATCCTCAATCCTCAATCCTCAATCGTCACTCCTCAATCCCCAATCCTCAATCTTCAATCCTCAATCCTCAATCCTCAAGCCTCAATCCTCAATCCTCAATCCTCAATCCTCAATCATCAATCCTCAATCTTCAAAACTCAATACTCAATCCTCAATCCCCAATCCTCAATCCTCAATCATCAGTCCTCAACCTTCAATACTCATTCCTCAATCCTCAATCTTCAATCCTGAATACTCAACCATCAATCCTCAGTTCTCAACACTCAATAGAATATCCTGAATTCTCAGGATTCAATACTCAAACCTCAATCCTCAACCCTCAGCCCTCATCCTCCGTCCTCAATCCTCAATCGTCAATCCTCATTCTTGAGTCCCCGATACTCAATTTTCAATCCTCAATCCTCAATCCTCAATCCTCAATCCTCAATCCTCAGTCATCAATACTCAATCTTCAATACTCAATCCTCAATCCTCAATCCTCAATGCTCAATACTCAATCCTCAATCCTCAATCCTCCTTCCTCAAACCTCAATCCACAACCCTCAGTCCTCATCCTCAATTCTCAATTCTCAATCCTCAATCCTCAATCCTCAATCTTCAATCCTTAATAATCAATTTTCAATCCTCAATCCTCAATACTCAGTCATCAATCCTCAATCTTCAATACTCAATCCTCAATCCTCAATCCTCTATCCTCAATCCTCAACCCTCAGTCCTCATTATCAGTTCTCAATTCTCAATCCTCAATCCTCAGTCCTCAATCCTCAGTCCTCAATGATCAATCGTCAATCCTCAATCTTCAATCCTCAATACTCAATCTTCAATCCTCAATCCTCAATCCTCAATCGTCAATCTTCAGTCCTCAATACTCAATCCTCAATCCTCAATCTTCAATCGTCAATACTCATTCTTCAATCCTCAATCCTCAACCCTCAACGCTCAATTTTCATTCCTCAATCCTCAATCCTCAATACTGAATCCTCATTCTTCAATCCTCAATACCCAATCCTCAATCTTCAATCCTCAATCCTCAATCCTCAATTCTCAATCCTCAATCCTCAGTCCTCAGTCCTCAAACCTCAATCCTCAACCCTCAGCCCTCATCCTCAATACTGAATCCTCAATTCTCAATCCTCAATCTTCAATCCTCAATACTCAATCTTCAGTCCTCAATCCTCAGTCCTCAAACCTCAATTCTGAATCCTCAATCCTGAATCCTCAATCTTCGGCCCTCAGTCCTCAACAATCTGTTGTCAATCCTCAATCCTCAATAGAATATCCTCAATTCAAAGTTTTCAATACTCAATACTCAATCTGCAATCTTCAAACCTCTATCCACAAACATCAATTCTCATCACTCAACACTCAACACTCAGTCCTCAATGTTCAATCCTCAATCCTCAATTCCCAATCTTCAATCCTCAATACTGAACCTTCAATCCTCAATCCTCAAACCACAATCCTCAGTCCTCAGTCCTCAAACCTCAATCCTCAATCCTCTATCCCCAATCCTCAATCCTCAGTCCTCAATCATCAATCCTCAATCTTCAATACTCAATCCTCAATCCTCAATCCTCAATCCTCATTCCTCAATCATCAATCCTTAATCTTCAATACTCAATCCTCAATCCTCAATCGTCAGTCTTCTATCCTCAATACTCAATCTTCAATCCTCAACACTCAATCCTCAATCCTCAATCCTCAATCCTCATTCTTCAATCCTCAATACCCAATCCTCAATCATCAATCTTCAATCCTCAATCCTCAGTCCTCAATCCTCAACCCTCAATCGTCAGCCTTCAATCCTCAATACTCAATCTTCAATCCTCAATCCTCAATCCTCAATACTCAATCTTCAATCCTCAATCCTTAGTCCTCAAACCTCAATTCTGAATCCTCAATCCTGAATCCTCAATCTTCAGACCTCAGTCCTCAACAATCTGTTGTCAATCCTCAATCCTCAATAGAATATCCTCAATTCAAAGTTTTCAATAGTCAATACTCAATCTGCAATCTTCAAAGCTCTATCCACAAACATCAATTCTCATCACTCAACACTCAATCCTCAGTCCTCAATCATCAATCCTCAATCTTCAATACTCAATCCTCAATCCTCAATCCTCAATCCTCATTCCTCAATCATTAGTCCTCAATCTTCAACACTCAATCCTCAATTGTCAATCGTCAGTCTTCTATCCTCAGTACTCAATCTTCAATCCTCAACACTCAATCCTCTATCCTCAATCCTCAATCCTCATTCTTCAATCCTCAATACCCAATCCTCAATCTTCAATCCTCAATCCTCAATCCTCAGTCCTCAATCCTCAATCCTCAATCGTCAGTCTTCAATCCTCAATACTCAATCTTCAATCCTCAATCCTCAAACCTCAATCCTCAATCCTCATTCTTCGATCCTCAATACCCAATACTCAATCTTCAATCCTCAATCCTCAATCCTCATGTCTCAATGCTCTATCGTCAGTCCTCAGTCCTCAAGCCTCAATCCTGAACCGTCAGCCCCCATCCTCAATCGTCAATACTCAATCTTCAATCCTCAATCCTCAATCCTCAATACTCAATCTTCAATCCTCAATCCTTAGTCCTCAAACCTCAATTCTGAGTCCAAAATCCTGAATCCTCAATCTTCAGACCTCAGTCCTCAACAATCTGTTGTCAATCCTCAATCCTCAATAGAATATCCTCAATTCAAGGTTTTCAATACTCAATACTCAATCTGCAATCTTCAAACCTCTATCCACAAACATCAATTCTCATCACTCAACACTCAACACTCAGTCCTCAATGTTCAATCCTCAATCCTCAATTCCCAATCTTCAATCCTCAATACTGAATCTTCAATCCTCAATCCTCAATCCACAATCGTCAGACCTCAAACCTCAATTCTGAATCCTCAATCCTGAGTCCTCAATCTTCGGCCCTCAGTCCTCAACAATCAATTGTCAATCCTCAATTCTCAATAGAATATCCTCAATTCACAGCTTTCAATACTCAATACTCAAACTGCAATCTTCAAACCTCTATCCACAAACATCAATACTCATCACTCAACCCTCAACACTCAGTCCTCAACGTTCAATACTCAATCCTCTATCCTCAATCCTCAATCGTCAATCTTCAATCCTCAATACTCAATCTTCAATCCTCAATCCTCAATCCTCAATCCTCAATCCTCATTCTTCAATCCTCAGTACCCAAACCTGAATCTTCAATCCTCAATCCTCAATCCTCAATCCTCAATCCTCAACCCTCATTCTTCAATCCTCAATACCCAATCCTCAATCTTCATTCCTCAATCCTCAATCCCCAATTCTCAATCCTCAATCCTCAGTCCTCAGTCCTCAAACCTCAATCATCAATCCTAAGCCCTCATCGTCAATCCTCAATCCTCAATCCTCAATCCTTAACCTTCAATGCTCAATACTCAATCTTCAATCCTCAATCATCAATTCTCAACCCTCAACCCTCAATCCTCAATCCTCAGTCCTCAATTCTCAATACTCAATCGTCAGTCTTCAATCCTCAATACTCAATCTTCTATCCTCAATCCTCAATCCTCAATCCTCAATCCTCATTCTTGAATCCTCAATACCCAATACTCAATCTTCAATCCTCAATCCTCAATCCTCAATTCTCAATCCTCTACCTTCAGTCCTCAATACTAAATCTTCAATCCTCAATCCTCGATCCTCAATCCTCAATCCTCAATCCTCAATCGTCCGTCTTCTATCCTCAATACTCAATCTTCAATCCTCAACACTCAATCCTCAATCCTCAATCCTCAATCCTCAGTCCTCAGTCCTCAAACCTTAACCCTCAATCCTCTATCCCCAATCCTCAATCCTCAGTCCCCAATCATCAATCCTCAATCTTCAATACTCAATCCCCAATCCTCAATCTTCGATCCTCAATCCTCAATCTTCAATCCTCAATCCTCAATCCTCAATCCTCAATCCTCAATCATCAATCCTCAATCTTCAATACTCAATACTCAATCCTCAATCCCCAATCCTCAATCCTCAATCATCAATCCTCAACCTTCAATACTCATTCCTCAATCCTCAATCTTCAATCCTCAATACTCAACCATCAATCCTCAGTTCTCAACGCTCAATAGAATATCCTGAATTCTCAGGATTCAATACTCAAACCACAATCCTCAACCCTCAGCCCTCATCCTCCGTCCTCAATCCTCAATCGTCAATCCTCATTCTTGAGGCCCCGATACTCAATTTTCAATCCTCAATCCTCAATCCTCAATCCTCAATCCTCAATCCTCAGTCATCAATACTCAATCTTCAATACTCAATCCTCAATCCTCAATCCTCAATCCTCAATACTCAATCCTCAATCCTCAATCCTCATACCTCAAACCTCAATCCACAACCCTCAGTCCTCATCCTCAATTCTCAATTCTCAATCCTCAATCCTCAATCCTCAATCTTCAATCCTTAATAATGAATTTTCAATCCTCAATCCTCAATACTCAGTCATCAGTCCTCAATCTTCAATACTCAATCCTCAATCCTCACTCCTCTATCCTCAATCTTCAACCCTCAGTCCTCATTATCAGTTCTCAATTCTCAATCCTCAATCCTCAGTCCTCAATCCTCAGTCCTCAATGGTCAATCCTCAATCCTCAATCTTCAATCCTCAATACTCAATCTTCAATCCTCAATCCTCAATCCTCAATCGTCAATCTTCAGTCCTCAATACTCAATCCTCAATCCTCAATCTTCAATCGTCAATACTCATTCTTCAATCCTCAATCCTCAACCCTCAACCCGCAATTTTCATTCCTCAATCCTCAATCCTCAATCCTCAATCCTCATTCTTCAATCCTCAATACCCAATCCTCAATCTTCAATCCTCAATCCTCAATCCTCAATTCTCAATCCTCAATCCTCAGTCCTCAGTCCTCAAACCTCAATCATCAACCCTCAGCCCTCACCCTCAATACTGAATCCTCAATTCTCAATCCTCAATCTTCAATCCTCAATACTCAATCTTCAATCCTCAATCCTCAGTCCTCAAACCTCAATTCTGAATCCTCAATCCTGAATTCTCAATCTTCGGCACTCAGTCCTCAACAATCTGTTGTCAATCATCAATCCTCAATAGAATATCCTCAATTCAAAGTTTTCAATAGTCAATACTCAATCTGCAATCTTCAAACCTCTATCCACAAACATCAATTCTCATCACTCAACACTCAATCCTCAGTCCTCAATCATCAATCCTCAATCTTCAATACTTAATCCTCAATCCTCAATCCTCAATCCTCATTCCTCAATCATCAGTCCTCAATCTTCAACACTCAATCCTCAATCCTCAATCGTCACTCTTCTATCCTCAATACTCAATCTTCAATCCTCAACACTCAATCCTCTATCCTCAATCCTCAATCCTCATTCTTCAATCCTCAATACCCAATCCTCAATCTTCAATCCTCAATCCTCAATCCTAAGTCCTCAATCCTCAATCCTCAATCGTCAGTCTTCAATCCCCGATACTCAATCTTCAATCCTCAATCCTCAAACCTCAATCCTCAATCCTCAATCCTCATTCCTCAAACCTCAATCCACAACCCTCAGTCCTCATCCTCAATTCTCAATTCTCAATCCTCAATCCTCAATCCTCAATCTTCAATCCTTAATAATCAATTTTCAATCCTCAATCCTCAATACTCAGTCATCAATCCTCAATCTTCAATACTCAATCCTCAATCCTCAATCCTCTATCCTCAATCCTCAACCCTCAGTCCTCATTATCAGTTCTCAATTCTCAATCCTCAATCCTCAGTCCTCAGTCCTCAATCCTCAGTCCTCAATGATCAATCCTCAATCCTCAACCTTCAATCCTCAATACTCAATCTTCAATCCTCAATCCTCAATCCTCAATCGTCAATCTTTAGTCCTCAATACTCAATCCTCAATCCTCAATCTTCAATCGTCAATACTCATTCTTCAATCCTCAATCCTCAACCCTCAACGCTCAATTTTCATTCCTCAATCCTCAATCCTCAACCCTCAATCCTCTTTCTTCAATCCTCAATACCCAATCCTCAATCTTCAATCCTCAATCCTCAATCCTCAATTCTCAATCCTCAATCCTCAATACTCAATCCTCAATCCTCAATCCTCATTCCTCAAACCTCAACCCACATCCCTCAGTCCTCATCCTCAATTCTCAATTCTCAATCCTTCAATCCTCAATCCTCAATCTTCAATCCTTAATAATCAATCCCCAATCCTCAATCCTCATTCCTCAAACCTCAATCCACAACCCTCAGTCCTCATCCTCAATTCTCAATTCTCAATCCTCAATCCTCAATCCTCAATCCTCAATCCTCATTCTTCAATCCTCAATACCCAATCCTCAATCTTCAATCCTCAATCCTCAATCCTCAATTCTCAATCCTCAATCCTCAGTCCTCAGTCCTCAAACCTCAATCCTCAACCCTCAGCCCTCATCCTCAATACTGAATCCTCAATTCTCAATCCTCAATCTTCAATCCTCAATACTCAATCTTCAATCCTCAATCCTCAGTCCTCAAACCTCAATTCTGAATCCTCAATCCTGAATCCTCAATCTTCGGCCCTGAGTCCTCAACAATCTGTTGTCAATCCTCAATCCTCAATAGAATATCCTCTATTCAATGTTTTCAATACTCAATACTCAATCTGCAATCTTCAAACCTCTATCCACAAACATCAATTCTCATCACTCAACACTCAACACTCAGTCCTCAATGTTCAATCCTCAATCCTCAATTCCCAATCTTCAATCCTCAATACTGAATCTTCAATCCTCAATCCTCAATCCACAATCCTCAATACTCAATCCTCAATCCTCAATCCTCAATCCTCATTCCTCAATCATTAGTCCTCAATCTTCAACACTCAATCCTCAATTGTCAATCGTCAGTCTTCTATCCTCAGTACTCAATCTTCAATCCTCAACACTCAATCCTCTATCCTCAATACTCAATCCTCATTCTTCAATCCTCAATACCCAATCCTCAATCTTCAATCCTCAATCCTCAATCCTCAGTCCTCAATCCTCAATCCTCAATCGTCAGTCTTCAATCCTCAATACTCAATCTTCAATCCTCAATCCTCAAACCTCAATCCTCAATCCTCATTCTTCGATCCTCAATACCCAATACTCAATCTTCAATCCTCAATCCTCAATCCTCAATTCTCAATCCTCTACCTTCAGTCCTCAATACTAAATCTTCAATCCTCAATCCTCGATCCTCAATCCTCAATCCTCAATCCTCAATCGTCCGTCTTCTATCCTCAATACTCAATCTTCAATCCTCAACACTCAATCCTCAATCCTCAATCCTCAATCCTCATTCTTCAATCCTCACTACCCAATCCTCAATCTTCAATCCTCAATCCTCAATCCTCAATACTCAATCCTCTATCTTCAATCTTAAATACTAAATCTTCAATTCTCAATCCTCAATCCTCAATCCTCAATCCTCATTCTACAATCCTCAATACTCAATCTTGAATCATCAATCGTCAACTCTCAATCCTCAATCCTCAATCCTCAATCGTCACTCCTCAATCCCCAATCCTCAATCTTCAATCCTCAATCCTCAATCCTCAAGCCTCAATCCTCAATCCTCAATCCTCAATCCTCAATCATCAATCCTCAATCTTCAATACTCAATACTCAATCCTCAATCCCCAATCCTCAATCCTCAATCATCAGTCCTCAACCTTCAATACTCATTCCTCAATCCTCAATCTTCAATCCTGAATACTCAACCATCAATCCTCAGTTCTCAACACTCAATAGAATATCCTGAATTCTCAGGATTCAATACTCAAACCTCAATCCTCAACCCTCAGCCCTCATCCTCCGTCCTCAATCCTCAATCGTCAATCCTCATTCTTGAGTCCCCGATACTCAATTTTCAATCCTCAATCCTCAATCCTCAATCCTCAATCCTCAATCCTCAATCCTCAGTCATCAATACTCAATCTTCAATACTCAATCCTCAATCCTCAATCCTCAATGCTCAATACTCAATCCTCAATCCTCAATCCTCCTTCCTCAAACCTCAATCCACAACCCTCAGTCCTCATCCTCAATTCTCAATTCTCAATCCTCAATCCTCAATCCTCAATCTTCAATCCTTAATAATCAATTTTCAATCCTCAATCCTCAATACTCAGTCATCAATCCTCAATCTTCAATACTCAATCCTCAATCCTCAATCCTCTATCCTCAATCCTCAACCCTCAGTCCTCATTATCAGTTCTCAATTCTCAATCCTCAATCCTCAGTCCTCAATCCTCAGTCCTCAATGATCAATCGTCAATCCTCAATCTTCAATCCTCAATACTCAATCTTCAATCCTCAATCCTCAATCCTCAATCGTCAATCTTCAGTCCTCAATACTCAATCCTCAATCCTCAATCTTCAATCGTCAATACTCATTCTTCAATCCTCAATCCTCAACCCTCAACGCTCAATTTTCATTCCTCAATCCTCAATCCTCAATACTCAATCCTCATTCTTCAATCCTCAATACCCAATCCTCAATCTTCAATCCTCAATCCTCAATCCTCAATTCTCAATCCTCAATCCTCAGTCCTCAGTCCTCAAACCTCAATCCTCAACCCTCAGCCCTCATCCTCAATACTGAATCCTCAATTCTCAATCCTCAATCTTCAATCCTCAATACTCAATCTTCAGTCCTCAATCCTCAGTCCTCAAACCTCAATTCTGAATCCTCAATCCTGAATCCTCAATCTTCGGCCCTCAGTCCTCAACAATCTGTTGTCAATCCTCAATCCTCAATAGAATATCCTCAATTCAAAGTTTTCAATACTCAATACTCAATCTGCAATCTTCAAACCTCTATCCACAAACATCAATTCTCATCACTCAACACTCAACACTCAGTCCTCAATGTTCAATCCTCAATCCTCAATTCCCAATCTTCAATCCTCAATACTGAACCTTCAATCCTCAATCCTCAAACCACAATCCTCAGTCCTCAGTCCTCAAACCTCAATCCTCAATCCTCTATCCCCAATCCTCAATCCTCAGTCCTCAATCATCAATCCTCAATCTTCAATACTCAATCCTCAATCCTCAATCCTCAATCCTCATTCCTCAATCATCAATCCTTAATCTTCAATACTCAATCCTCAATCCTCAATCGTCAGTCTTCTATCCTCAATACTCAATCTTCAATCCTCAACACTCAATCCTCAATCCTCAATCCTCAATCCTCATTCTTCAATCCTCAATACCCAATCCTCAATCATCAATCTTCAATCCTCAATCCTCAGTCCTCAATCCTCAACCCTCAATCGTCAGCCTTCAATCCTCAATACTCAATCTTCAATCCTCAATCCTCAATCCTCAATACTCAATCTTCAATCCTCAATCCTTAGTCCTCAAACCTCAATTCTGAATCCTCAATCCTGAATCCTCAATCTTCAGACCTCAGTCCTCAACAATCTGTTGTCAATCCTCAATCCTCAATAGAATATCCTCAATTCAAAGTTTTCAATAGTCAATACTCAATCTGCAATCTTCAAAGCTCTATCCACAAACATCAATTCTCATCACTCAACACTCAATCCTCAGTCCTCAATCATCAATCCTCAATCTTCAATACTCAATCCTCAATCCTCAATCCTCAATCCTCATTCCTCAATCATTAGTCCTCAATCTTCAACACTCAATCCTCAATTGTCAATCGTCAGTCTTCTATCCTCAGTACTCAATCTTCAATCCTCAACACTCAATCCTCTATCCTCAATCCTCAATCCTCATTCTTCAATCCTCAATACCCAATCCTCAATCTTCAATCCTCAATCCTCAATCCTCAGTCCTCAATCCTCAATCCTCAATCGTCAGTCTTCAATCCTCAATACTCAATCTTCAATCCTCAATCCTCAAACCTCAATCCTCAATCCTCATTCTTCGATCCTCAATACCCAATACTCAATCTTCAATCCTCAATCCTCAATCCTCATGTCTCAATGCTCTATCGTCAGTCCTCAGTCCTCAAGCCTCAATCCTGAACCGTCAGCCCCCATCCTCAATCGTCAATACTCAATCTTCAATCCTCAATCCTCAATCCTCAATACTCAATCTTCAATCCTCAATCCTTAGTCCTCAAACCTCAATTCTGAGTCCAAAATCCTGAATCCTCAATCTTCAGACCTCAGTCCTCAACAATCTGTTGTCAATCCTCAATCCTCAATAGAATATCCTCAATTCAAGGTTTTCAATACTCAATACTCAATCTGCAATCTTCAAACCTCTATCCACAAACATCAATTCTCATCACTCAACACTCAACACTCAGTCCTCAATGTTCAATCCTCAATCCTCAATTCCCAATCTCCAATCCTCAATACTGAATCTTCAATCCTCAATCCTCAATCCACAATCGTCAGACCTCAAACCTCAATTCTGAATCCTCAATCCTGAGTCCTCAATCTTCGGCCCTCAGTCCTCAACAATCAATTGTCAATCCTCAATTCTCAATAGAATATCCTCAATTCACAGCTTTCAATACTCAATACTCAAACTGCAATCTTCAAACCTCTATCCACAAACATCAATACTCATCACTCAACCCTCAACACTCAGTCCTCAACGTTCAATACTCAATCCTCTATCCTCAATCCTCAATCGTCAATCTTCAATCCTCAATACTCAATCTTCAATCCTCAATCCTCAATCCTCAATCCTCAATCCTCATTCTTCAATCCTCAGTACCCAAACCTGAATCTTCAATCCTCAATCCTCAATCCTCAATCCTCAATCCTCAACCCTCATTCTTCAATCCTCAATACCCAATCCTCAATCTTCATTCCTCAATCCTCAATCCCCAATTCTCAATCCTCAATCCTCAGTCCTCAGTCCTCAAACCTCAATCATCAACCCTCAGCCCTCATCGTCAATCCTCAATCCTCAATCCTCAATACTCAATCTTCAATCCTCAATCATCAATTCTCAACCCTCAACCCTCAATCCTCAATCCTCAGTCCTCAATTCTCAATACTCAATCGTCAGTCTTCAATCCTCAATACTCAATCTTCTATCCTCAATCCTCAATCCTCAATCCTCAATCCTCATTCTTGAATCCTCAATACCCAATACTCAATCTTCAATCCTCAATCCTCAATCCTCAATTCTCAATCCTCTACCTTCAGTCCTCAATACTAAATCTTCAATCCTCAATCCTCGATCCTCAATCCTCAATCCTCAATCCTCAATCGTCCGTCTTCTATCCTCAATACTCAATCTTCAATCCTCAACACTCAATCCTCAATCCTCAATCCTCAATCCTCAGTCCTCAGTCCTCAAACCTTAACCCTCAATCCTCTATCCCCAATCCTCAATCCTCAGTCCCCAATCATCAATCCTCAATCTTCAATACTCAATCCCCAATCCTCAATCTTCGATCCTCAATCCTCAATCTTCAATCCTCAATCCTCAATCCTCAATCCTCAATCCTCAATCATCAATCCTCAATCTTCAATACTCAATACTCAATCCTCAATCCCCAATCCTCAATCCTCAATCATCAATCCTCAACCTTCAATACTCATTCCTCAATCCTCAATCTTCAATCCTCAATACTCAACCATCAATCCTCAGTTCTCAACGCTCAATAGAATATCCTGAATTCTCAGGATTCAATACTCAAACCACAATCCTCAACCCTCAGCCCTCATCCTCCGTCCTCAATCCTCAATCGTCAATCCTCATTCTTGAGGCCCCGATACTCAATTTTCAATCCTCAATCCTCAATCCTCAATCCTCAATCCTCAATCCTCAGTCATCAATACTCAATCTTCAATACTCAATCCTCAATCCTCAATCCTCAATCCTCAATACTCAATCCTCAATCCTCAATCCTCATACCTCAAACCTCAATCCACAACCCTCAGTCCTCATCCTCAATTCTCAATTCTCAATCCTCAATCCTCAATCCTCAATCTTCAATCCTTAATAATGAATTTTCAATCCTCAATCCTCAATACTCAGTCATCAGTCCTCAATCTTCAATACTCAATCCTCAATCCTCAATCCTCTATCCTCAATCTTCAACCCTCAGTCCTCATTATCAGTTCTCAATTCTCAATCCTCAATCCTCAGTCCTCAATCCTCAGTCCTCAATGGTCAATCCTCAATCCTCAATCTTCAATCCTCAATACCCAATCCTCAATCTTCAATCCTCAATCCTCAATCCTCAATTCTCAATCCTCAATCCTCAGTCCTCAGTCCTCAAACCTCAATCATCAACCCTCAGCCCTCACCCTCAATACTGAATCCTCAATTCTCAATCCTCAATCTTCAATCCTCAATACTCAATCTTCAATCCTCAATCCTCAGTCCTCAAACCTCAATTCTGAATCCTCAATCCTGAATCCTCAATCTTCGGCACTCAGTCCTCAACAATCTGTTGTCAATCCTCAATCCTCAATAGAATATCCTCAATTCAAAGTTTTCAATAGTCAATACTCAATCTGCAATCTTCAAACCTCTATCCACAAACATCAATTCTCATCACTCAACACTCAATCCTCAGTCCTCAATCATCAATCCTCAATCTTCAATACTTAATCCTCAATCCTCAATCCTCAATCCTCATTCCTCAATCATCAGTCCTCAATCTTCAACACTCAATCCTCAATCCTCAATCGTCACTCTTCTATCCTCAATACTCAATCTTCAATCCTCAACACTCAATCCTCTATCCTCAATCCTCAATCCTCATTCTTCAATCCTCAATACCCAATCCTCAATCTTCAATCCTCAATCCTCAATCCTAAGTCCTCAATCCTCAATCCTCAATCGTCAGTCTTCAATCCCCGATACTCAATCTTCAATCCTCAATCCTCAAACCTCAATCCTCAATCCTCAATCCTCATTCCTCAAACCTCAATCCACGACCCTCAGTCCTCATCCTCAATTCTCAATTCTCAATCCTCAATCCTCAATCCTCAATCTTCAATCCTTAATAATCAATTTTCAATCCTCAATCCTCAATACTCAGTCATCAATCCTCAATCTTCAATACTCAATCCTCAATCCTCAATCCTCTATCCTCAATCCTCAACCCTCAGTCCTCATTATCAGTTCTCAATTCTCAATCCTCAATCCTCAGTCCTCAGTCCTCAATCCTCAGTCCTCAATGATCAATCCTCAATCCTCAACCTTCAATCCTCAATACTCAATCTTCAATCCTCAATCCTCAATCCTCAATCGTCAATCTTTAGTCCTCAATACTCAATCCTCAATCCTCAATCTTCAATCGTCAATACTCATTCTTCAATCCTCAATCCTCAACCCTCAACGCTCAATTTTCATTCCTCAATCCTCAATCCTCAACCCTCAATCCTCTTTCTTCAATCCTCAATACCCAATCCTCAATCTTCAATCCTCAATCCTCAATCCTCAATTCTCAATCCTCAATCCTCAATACTCAATCCTCAATCCTCAATCCTCATTCCTCAAACCTCAACCCACATCCCTCAGTCCTCATCCTCAATTCTCAATTCTCAATCCTCCAATCCTCAATCCTCAATCTTCAATCCTTAATAATCAATCCCCAATCCTCAATCCTCATTCCTCAAACCTCAATCCACAACCCTCAGTCCTCATCCTCAATTCTCAATTCTCAATCCTCAATCCTCAATCCTCAATCCTCAATCCTCATTCTTCAATCCTCAATACCCAATCCTCAATCTTCAATCCTCAATCCTCAATCCTCAACTCTCAATCCTCAATCCTCAGTCCTCAGTCCTCAAACCTCAATCCTCAACCCTCAGCCCTCATCCTCAATACTGAATCCTCAATTCTCAATCCTCAATCTTCAATCCTCAATACTCAATCTTCAATCCTCAATCCTCAGTCCTCAAACCTCAATTCTGAATCCTCAATCCTGAATCCTCAATCTTCGGCCCTGAGTCCTCAACAATCTGTTGTCAATCCTCAATCCTCAATAGAATATCCTCTATTCAATGTTTTCAATACTCAATACTCAATCTGCAATCTTCAAACCTCTATCCACAAACATCAATTCTCATCACTCAACACTCAACACTCAGTCCTCAATGTTCAATCCTCAATCCTCAATTCCCAATCTTCAATCCTCAATACTGAATCTTCAATCCTCAATCCTCAATCCACAATCCTCAGTCCTCAGTCCTCAAACCTCAATCGTCAATCCTCTATCCCCAATCCTCAATCCTCAGTCCTCAATCATCAATCCTCAATCTTCAATACTCAATCCTCAATCCTCAATCCTCAATCCTCATTCCTCAATCATTAGTCCTCAATCTTCAACACTCAATCCTCAATTGTCAATCGTCAGTCTTCTATCCTCAGTACTCAATCTTCAATCCTCAACACTCAATCCTCTATCCTCAATACTCAATCCTCATTCTTCAATCCTCAATACCCAATCCTCAATCTTCAATCCTCAATCCTCAATCCTCAGTCCTCAATCCTCAATCCTCAATCGTCAGTCTTCAATCCTCAATACTCAATCTTCAATCCTCAATCCTCAAACCTCAATCCTCAATCCTCATTCTTCGATCCTCAATACCCAATACTCAATCTTCAATCCTCAATCCTCAATCCTCAATTCTCAATCCTCTACCTTCAGTCCTCAATACTAAATCTTCAATCCTCAATCCTCGATCCTCAATCCTCAATCCTCAATCCTCAATCGTCCGTCTTCTATCCTCAATACTCAATCTTCAATCCTCAACACTCAATCCTCAATCCTCAATCCTCAATCCTCATTCTTCAATCCTCACTACCCAATCCTCAATCTTCAATCCTCAATCCTCAATCCTCAATACTCAATCCTCTATCTTCAATCTTAAATACTAAATCTTCAATTCTCAATCCTCAATCCTCAATCCTCAATCCTCATTCTACAATCCTCAATACTCAATCTTGAATCATCAATCGTCAACACTCAATCCTCAATCCTCAATCCTCAATCGTCACTCCTCAATCCCCAATCCTCAATCTTCAATCCTCAATCCTCAATCCTCAAGCCTCAATCCTCAATCCTCAATCCTCAATCCTCAATCATCAATCCTCAATCTTCAATACTCAATACTCAATCCTCAATCCCCAATCCTCAATCCTCAATCATCAGTCCTCAACCTTCAATACTCATTCCTCAATCCTCAATCTTCAATCCTGAATACTCAACCATCAATCCTCAGTTCTCAACACTCAATAGAATATCCTGAATTCTCAGGATTCAATACTCAAACCTCAATCCTCAACCCTCAGCCCTCATCCTCCGTCCTCAATCCTCAATCGTCAATCCTCATTCTTGAGTCCCCGATACTCAATTTTCAATCCTCAATCCTCAACCCTCAATCCTCAATCCTCAATCGTCAATCCTCATTCTTGAGTCCCCGATACTCAATTTTCAATCCTCAATCCTCAATCCTCAATCCTCAATCCTCAATCCTCAGTCATCAATACTCAATCTTCAATACTCAATCCTCAATCCTCAATCCTCAATGCTCAATACTCAATCCTCAATCCTCAATCCTCATTCCTCAAACCTCAATCCACAACCCTCAGTCCTCATCCTCAATTCTCAATTCTCAATCCTCAATCCTCAATCCTCAATCTTCAATCCTTAATAATCAATTTTCAATCCTCAATCCTCAATACTCAGTCATCAATCCTCAATCTTCAATACTCAATCCTCAATCCTCAATCCTCTATCCTCAATCCTCAACCCTCAGTCCTCATTATCAGTTCTCAATTCTCAATCCTCAATCCTCAGTCCTCAATCCTCAGTCCTCAATGATCAATCGTCAATCCTCAATCTTCAATCCTCAATACTCAATCTTCAATCCTCAATCCTCAATCCTCAATCGTCAATCTTCAGTCCTCAATACTCAATCCTCAATCCTCAATCTTCAATCGTCAATACTCATTCTTCAATCCTCAATCCTCAACCCTCAACGCTCAATTTTCATTCCTCAATCCTCAATCCTCAATACTCAATCCTCATTCTTCAATCCTCAATACCCAATCCTCAATCTTCAATCCTCAATCCTCAATCCTCAATTCTCAATCCTCAATCCTCAGTCCTCAGTCCTCAAACCTCAATCCTCAACCCTCAGCCCTCATCCTCAATACTGAATCCTCAATTCTCAATCCTCAATCTTCAATCCTCAATACTCAATCTTCAGTCCTCAATCCTCAGTCCTCAAACCTCAATTCTGAATCCTCAATCCTGAATCCTCAATCTTCGGCCCTCAGTCCTCAACAATCTGTTGTCAATCCTCAATCCTCAATAGAATATCCTCAATTCAAAGTTTTCAATACTCAATACTCAATCTGCAATCTTCAAACCTCTATCCACAAACATCAATTCTCATCACTCAACACTCAACACTCAGTCCTCAATGTTCAATCCTCAATCCTCAATTCCCAATCTTCAATCCTCAATACTGAACCTTCAATCCTCAATCCTCAAACCACAATCCTCAGTCCTCAGTCCTCAAACCTCAATCCTCAATCCTCTATCCCCAATCCTCAATCCTCAGTCCTCAATCATCAATCCTCAATCTTCAATACTCAATCCTCAATCCTCAATCCTCAATCCTCATTCCTCAATCATCAATCCTTAATCTTCAATACTCAATCCTCAATCCTCAATCGTCAGTCTTCTATCCTCAATACTCAATCCTCAATCCTCAACACTCAATCCTCAATCCTCAATCCTCAATCCTCATTCTTCAATCCTCAATACCCAATCCTCAATAATCAATCTTCAATCCTCAATCCTCAGTCCTCAATCCTCAACCCTCAATCGTCAGCCTTCAATCCTCAATACTCAATCTTCAATCCTCAATCCTCAATCCTCAATACTCAATCTTCAATCCTCAATCCTTAGTCCTCAAACCTCAATTCTGAATCCTCAATCCTGAATCCTCAATCTTCAGACCTCAGTCCTCAACAATCTGTTGTCAATCCTCAATCCTCAATAGAATATCCTCAATTCAAAGTTTTCAATAGTCAATACTCAATCTGCAATCTTCAAAGCTCTATCCACAAACATCAATTCTCATCACTCAACACTCAATCCTCAGTCCTCAATCATCAATCCTCAATCTTCAATACTCAATCCTCAATCCTCAATCCTCAATCCTCATTCCTCAATCATTAGTCCTCAATCTTCAACACTCAATCCTCAATTGTCAATCGTCAGTCTTCTATCCTCAGTACTCAATCTTCAATCCTCAACACTCAATCCTCTATCCTCAATCCTCAATCCTCATTCTTCAATCCTCAATACCCAATCCTCAATCTTCAATCCTCAATCCTCAATCCTCAGTCCTCAATCCTCAATCCTCAATCGTCAGTCTTCAATCCTCAATACTCAATCTTCAATCCTCAATCCTCAAACCTCAATCCTCAATCCTCATTCTTCGATCCTCAATACCCAATACTCAATCTTCAATCCTCAATCCTCAATCCTCATGTCTCAATGCTCTATCGTCAGTCCTCAGTCCTCAAGCCTCAATCCTGAACCGTCAGCCCCCATCCTCAATCGTCAATACTCAATCTTCAATCCTCAATCCTCAATCCTCAATACTCAATCTTCAATCCTCAATCCTTAGTCCTCAAACCTCAATTCTGAGTCCAAAATCCTGAATCCTCAATCTTCAGACCTCAGTCCTCAACAATCTGTTGTCAATCCTCAATCCTCAATAGAATATCCTCAATTCAAGGTTTTCAATACTCAATACTCAATCTGCAATCTTCAAACCTCTATCCACAAACATCAATTCTCATCACTCAACACTCAACACTCAGTCCTCAATGTTCAATCCTCAATCCTCAATTCCCAATCTTCAATCCTCAATACTGAATCTTCAATCCTCAATCCTCAATCCACAATCGTCAGACCTCAAACCTCAATTCTGAATCCTCAATCCTGAGTCCTCAATCTTCGGCCCTCAGTCCTCAACAATCAATTGTCAATCCTCAATTCTCAATAGAATATCCTCAATTCACAGCTTTCAATACTCAATACTCAAACTGCAATCTTCAAACCTCTATCCACAAACATCAATACTCATCACTCAACCCTCAACACTCAGTCCTCAACGTTCAATACTCAATCCTCTATCCTCAATCCTCAATCGTCAATCTTCAATCCTCAATACTCAATCTTCAATCCTCAATCCTCAATCCTCAATCCTCAATCCTCATTCTTCAATCCTCAGTACCCAAACCTGAATCTTCAATCCTCAATCCTCAATCCTCAATCCTCAATCCTCAACCCTCATTCTTCAATCCTCAATACCCAATCCTCAATCTTCATTCCTCAATCCTCAATCCCCAATTCTCAATCCTCAATCCTCAGTCCTCAGTCCTCAAACCTCAATCATCAACCCTCAGCCCTCATCGTCAATCCTCAATCCTCAATCCTCAATACTCAATCTTCAATCCTCAATCATCAATTCTCAACCCTCAACCCTCAATCCTCAATCCTCAGTCCTCAATTCTCAATACTCAATCGTCAGTCTTCAATCCTCAATACTCAATCTTCTATCCTCAATCCTCAATCCTCAATCCTCAATCCTCATTCTTGAATCCTCAATACCCAATACTCAATCTTCAATCCTCAATCCTCAATCCTCAATTCTCAATCCTCTACCTTCAGTCCTCAATACTAAATCTTCAATCCTCAATCCTCGATCCTCAATCCTCAATCCTCAATCCTCAATCGTCCGTCTTCTATCCTCAATACTCAATCTTCAATCCTCAACACTCAATCCTCAATCCTCAATCCTCAATCCTCAGTCCTCAGTCCTCAAACCTTAACCCTCAATCCTCTATCCCCAATCCTCAATCCTCAGTCCCCAATCATCAATCCTCAATCTTCAATACTCAATCCCCAATCCTCAATCTTCGATCCTCAATCCTCAATCTTCAATCCTCAATCCTCAATCCTCAATCCTCAATCCTCAATCATCAATCCTCAATCTTCAATACTCAATACTCAATCCTCAATCCCCAATCCTCATACCTCAAACCTCAATCCACAACCCTCAGTCCTCATCCTCAATTCTCAATTCTCAATCCTCAATCCTCAATCCTCAATCTTCAATCCTTAATAATGAATTTTCAATCCTCAATCCTCAATACTCAGTCATCAGTCCTCAATCTTCAATACTCAATCCTCAATCCTCAATCCTCTATCCTCAATCTTCAACCCTCAGTCCTCATTATCAGTTCTCAATTCTCAATCCTCAATCCTCAGTCCTCAATCCTCAGTCCTCAATGGTCAATCCTCAATCCTCAATCTTCAATCCTCAATACTCAATCTTCAATCCTCAATCCTCAATCCTCAATCGTCAATCTTCAGTCCTCAATACTCAATCCTCAATCCTCAATCTTCAATCGTCAATACTCATTCTTCAATCCTCAATCCTCAACCCTCAACCCGCAATTTTCATTCCTCAATCCTCAATCCTCAATCCTCAATCCTCATTCTTCAATCCTCAATACCCAATCCTCAATCTTCAATCCTCAACCCTCAATCCTCAATTCTCAATCCTCAATCCTCAGTCCTCAGTCCTCAAACCTCAATCATCAACCCTCAGCCCTCACCCTCAATACTGAATCCTCAATTCTCAATCCTCAATCTTCAATTCTCAATACTCAATCTTCAATCCTCAATCCTCAGTCCTCAAACCTCAATTCTGAATCCTCAATCCTGAATCCTCAATCTTCGGCACTCAGTCCTCAACAATCTGTTGTCAATCCTCAATCCTCAATAGAATATCCTCAATTCAAAGTTTTCAATAGTCAATACTCAATCTGCAATCTTCAAACCTCTATCCACAAACATCAATTCTCATCACTCAACACTCAATCCTCAGTCCTCAATCATCAATCCTCAATCTTCAATACTTAATCCTCAATCCTCAATCCTCAATCCTCATTCCTCAATCATCAGTCCTCAATCTTCAACACTCAATCCTCAATCCTCAATCGTCACTCTTCTATCCTCAATACTCAATCTTCAATCCTCAACACTCAATCCTCTATCCTCAATCCTCAATCCTCATTCTTCAATCCTCAATACCCAATCCTCAATCTTCAATCCTCAATCCTCAATCCTAAGTCCTCAATCCTCAATCCTCAATCGTCAGTCTTCAATCCCCGATACTCAATCTTCAATCCTCAATCCTCAAACCTCAATCCTCAATCCTCAATCCTCATTCCTCAAACCTCAATCCACAACCCTCAGTCCTCATCCTCAATTCTCAATTCTCAATCCTCAATCCTCAATCCTCAATCTTCAATCCTTAATAATCAATTTTCAATCCTCAATCCTCAATACTCAGTCATCAATCCTCAATCTTCAATACTCAATCCTCAATCCTCAATCCTCTATCCTCAATCCTCAACCCTCAGTCCTCATTATCAGTTCTCAATTCTCAATCCTCAATCCTCAGTCCTCAGTCCTCAATCCTCAGTCCTCAATGATCAATCCTCAATCCTCAACCTTCAATCCTCAATACTCAATTTTCAATCCTCAATCCTCAATCCTCAATCGTCAATCTTTAGTCCTCAATACTCAATCCTCAATCCTCAATCTTCAATCGTCAATACTCATTCTTCAATCCTCAATCCTCAACCCTCAACGCTCAATTTTCATTCCTCAATCCTCAATCCTCAACCCTCAATCCTCTTTCTTCAATCCTCAATACCCAATCCTCAATCTTCAATCCTCAATCCTCAATCCTCAATTCTCAATCCTCAATACTCAATACTCAATCCTCAATCCTCAATCCTCATTCCTCAAACCTCAACCCACATCCCTCAGTCCTCATCCTCAATTCTCAATTCTCAATCCTTCAATCCTCAATCCTCAATCTTCAATCCTTAATAATCAATCCCCAATCCTCAACCCTCATTCCTCAAACCTCAATCCACAACCCTCAGTCCTCATCCTCAATTCTCAATTCTCAATCCTCAATCCTCAATCCTCAATCCTCAATCCTCATTCTTCAATCCTCAATACCCAATCCTCAATCTTCAATCCTCAATCCTCAATCCTCAACTCTCAATCCTCAATCCTCAGTCCTCAGTCCTCAAACCTCAATCCTCAACCCTCAGCCCTCATCCTCAATACTGAATCCTCAATTCTCAATCCTCAATCTTCAATCCTCAATACTCAATCTTCAATCCTCAATCCTCAGTCCTCAAACCTCAATTCTGAATCCTCAATCCTGAATCCTCAATCTTCGGCCCTGAGTCATCAACAATCTGTTGTCAATCCTCAATCCTCAATAGAATATCCTCTATTCAATGTTTTCAATACTCAATACTCAATCTGCAATCTTCAAACCTCTATCCACAAACATCAATTCTCATCACTCAACACTCAACACTCAGTCCTCAATGTTCAATCCTCAATCCTCAATTCCCAATCTTCAATCCTCAATACTGAATCTTCAATCCTCAATCCTCAATCCACAATCCTCAGTCCTCAGTCCTCAAACCTCAATCGTCAATCCTCTATCCCCAATCCTCAATCCTCAGTCCTCAATCATCAATCCTCAATCTTCAATACTCAATCCTCAATCCTCAATCCTCAATCCTCATTCCTCAATCATTAGTCCTCAATCTTCAACACTCAATCCTCAATTGTCAATCGTCAGTCTTCTATCCTCAGTACTCAATCTTCAATCCTCAACACTCAATCCTCTATCCTCAATACTCAATCCTCATTCTTCAATCCTCAATACCCAATCCTCAATCTTCAATCCTCAATCCTCAATCCTCAGTCCTCAATCCTCAACCCTCAATCGTCAGCCTTCAATCCTCAATACTCAATCTTCAATCCTCAATCCTCAATCCTCAATACTCAATCTTCAATCCTCAATCCTTAGTCCTCAAACCTCAATTCTGAATCCTCAATCCTGAATCCTCAATCTTCAGACCTCAGTCCTCAACAATCTGTTGTCAATCCTCAATCCTCAATAGAATATCCTCAATTCAAAGTTTTCAATAGTCAATACTCAATCTGCAATCTTCAAAGCTCTATCCACAAACATCAATTCTCATCACTCAACACTCAATCCTCAGTCCTCAATCATCAATCCTCAATCTTCAATACTCAATCCTCAATCCTCAATCCTCAATCCTCATTCCTCAATCATTAGTCCTCAATCTTCAACACTCAATCCTCAATTGTCAATCGTCAGTCTTCTATCCTCAGTACTCAATCTTCAATCCTCAACACTCAATCCTCTATCCTCAATCCTCAATCCTCATTCTTCAATCCTCAATACCCAATCCTCAATCTTCAATCCTCAATCCTCAATCCTCAGTCCTCAATCCTCAATCCTCAATCGTCAGTCTTCAATCCTCAATACTCAATCTTCAATCCTCAATCCTCAAACCTCAATCCTCAATCCTCATTCTTCGATCCTCAATACCCAATACTCAATCTTCAATCCTCAATCCTCAATCCTCATGTCTCAATGCTCTATCGTCAGTCCTCAGTCCTCAAGCCTCAATCCTGAACCGTCAGCCCCCATCCTCAATCGTCAATACTCAATCTTCAATCCTCAATCCTCAATCCTCAATACTCAATCTTCAATCCTCAATCCTTAGTCCTCAAACCTCAATTCTGAGTCCAAAATCCTGAATCCTCAATCTTCAGACCTCAGTCCTCAACAATCTGTTGTCAATCCTCAATCCTCAATAGAATATCCTCAATTCAAGGTTTTCAATACTCAATACTCAATCTGCAATCTTCAAACCTCTATCCACAAACATCAATTCTCATCACTCAACACTCAACACTCAGTCCTCAATGTTCAATCCTCAATCCTCAATTCCCAATCTTCAATCCTCAATACTGAATCTTCAATCCTCAATCCTCAATCCACAATCGTCAGACCTCAAACCTCAATTCTGAATCCTCAATCCTGAGTCCTCAATCTTCGGCCCTCAGTCCTCAACAATCAATTGTCAATCCTCAATTCTCAATAGAATATCCTCAATTCACAGCTTTCAATACTCAATACTCAAACTGCAATCTTCAAACCTCTATCCACAAACATCAATACTCATCACTCAACCCTCAACACTCAGTCCTCAACGTTCAATACTCAATCCTCTATCCTCAATCCTCAATCGTCAATCTTCAATCCTCAATACTCAATCTTCAATCCTCAATCCTCAATCCTCAATCCTCAATCCTCATTCTTCAATCCTCAGTACCCAAACCTGAATCTTCAATCCTCAATCCTCAATCCTCAATCCTCAATCCTCAACCCTCATTCTTCAATCCTCAATACCCAATCCTCAATCTTCATTCCTCAATCCTCAATCCCCAATTCTCAATCCTCAATCCTCAGTCCTCAGTCCTCAAACCTCAATCATCAACCCTCAGCCCTCATCGTCAATCCTCAATCCTCAATCCTCAATACTCAATCTTCAATCCTCAATCATCAATTCTCAACCCTCAACCCTCAATCCTCAATCCTCAGTCCTCAATTCTCAATACTCAATCGTCAGTCTTCAATCCTCAATACTCAATCTTCTATCCTCAATCCTCAATCCTCAATCCTCAATCCTCATTCTTGAATCCTCAATACCCAATACTCAATCTTCAATCCTCAATCCTCAATCCTCAATTCTCAATCCTCTACCTTCAGTCCTCAATACTAAATCTTCAATCCTCAATCCTCGATCCTCAATCCTCAATCCTCAATCCTCAATCGTCCGTCTTCTATCCTCAATACTCAATCTTCAATCCTCAACACTCAATCCTCAATCCTCAATCCTCAATCCTCAGTCCTCAGTCCTCAAACCTTAACCCTCAATCCTCTATCCCCAATCCTCAATCCTCAGTCCCCAATCATCAATCCTCAATCTTCAATACTCAATCCCCAATCCTCAATCTTCGATCCTCAATCCTCAATCTTCAATCCTCAATCCTCAATCCTCAATCCTCAATCCTCAATCATCAATCCTCAATCTTCAATACTCAATACTCAATCCTCAATCCCCAATCCTCATACCTCAAACCTCAATCCACAACCCTCAGTCCTCATCCTCAATTCTCAATTCTCAATCCTCAATCCTCAATCCTCAATCTTCAATCCTTAATAATGAATTTTCAATCCTCAATCCTCAATACTCAGTCATCAGTCCTCAATCTTCAATACTCAATCCTCAATCCTCAATCCTCTATCCTCAATCTTCAACCCTCAGTCCTCATTATCAGTTCTCAATTCTCAATCCTCAATCCTTAGTCCTCAATCCTCAGTCCTCAATGGTCAATCCTCAATCCTCAATCTTCAATCCTCAATACTCAATCTTCAATCCTCAATCCTCAATCCTCAATCGTCAATCTTCAGTCCTCAATACTCAATCCTCAATCCTCAATCTTCAATCGTCAATACTCATTCTTCAATCCTCAATCCTCAACCCTCAACCCGCAATTTTCATTCCTCAATCCTCAATCCTCAATCCTCAATCCTCATTCTTCAATCCTCAATACCCAATCCTCAATCTTCAATCCTCAACCCTCAATCCTCAATTCTCAATCCTCAATCCTCAGTCCTCAGTCCTCAAACCTCAATCATCAACCCTCAGCCCTCACCCTCAATACTGAATCCTCAATTCTCAATCCTCAATCTTCAATCCTCAATACTCAATCTTCAATCCTCAATCCTCAGTCCTCAAACCTCAATTCTGAATCCTCAATCCTGAATCCTCAATCTTCGGCACTCAGTCCTCAACAATCTGTTGTCAATCCTCAATCCTCAATAGAATATCCTCAATTCAAAGTTTTCAATAGTCAATACTCAATCTGCAATCTTCAAACCTCTATCCACAAACATCAATTCTCATCACTCAACACTCAATCCTCAGTCCTCAATCATCAATCCTCAATCTTCAATACTTAATCCTCAATCCTCAATCCTCAATCCTCATTCCTCAATCATCAGTCCTCAATCTTCAACACTCAATCCTCAATCCTCAATCGTCACTCTTCTATCCTCAATACTCAATCTTCAATCCTCAACACTCAATCCTCTATCCTCAATCCTCAATCCTCATTCTTCAATCCTCAATACCCAATCCTCAATCTTCAATCCTCAATCCTCAATCCTAAGTCCTCAATCCTCAATCCTCAATCGTCAGTCTTCAATCCCCGATACTCAATCTTCAATCCTCAATCCTCAAACCTCAATCCTCAATCCTCAATCCTCATTCCTCAAACCTCAATCCACAACCCTCAGTCCTCATCCTCAATTCTCAATTCTCAATCCTCAATCCTCAATCCTCAATCTTCAATCCTTAATAATCAATTTTCAATCCTCAATCCTCAATACTCAGTCATCAATCCTCAATCTTCAATACTCAATCCTCAATCCTCAATCCTCTATCCTCAATCCTCAACCCTCAGTCCTCATTATCAGTTCTCAATTCTCAATCCTCAATCCTCAGTCCTCAGTCCTCAATCCTCAGTCCTCAATGATCAATCCTCAATCCTCAACCTTCAATCCTCAATACTCAATCTTCAATCCTCAATCCTCAATCCTCAATCGTCAATCTTTAGTCCTCAATACTCAATCCTCAATCCTCAATCTTCAATCGTCAATACTCATTCTTCAATCCTCAATCCTCAACCCTCAACGCTCAATTTTCATTCCTCAATCCTCAATCCTCAACCCTCAATCCTCTTTCTTCAATCCTCAATACCCAATCCTCAATCTTCAATCCTCAATCCTCAATCCTCAATTCTCAATCCTCAATCCTCAATACTCAATCCTCAATCCTCAATCCTCATTCCTCAAACCTCAACCCACATCCCTCAGTCCTCATCCTCAATTCTCAATTCTCAATCCTTCAATCCTCAATCCTCAATCTTCAATCCTTAATAATCAATCCCCAATCCTCAATCCTCATTCCTCAAACCTCAATCCACAATCCTCAGTCCTCATCCTCAATTCTCAATTCTCAATCCTCAATCCTCAATCCTCAATCCTCAATCCTCATTCTTCAATCCTCAATACCCAATCCTCAATCTTCAATCCTCAATCCTCAATCCTCAACTCTCAATCCTCAATCCTCAGTCCTCAGTCCTCAAACCTCAATCCTCAACCCTCAGCCCTCATCCTCAATACTGAATCCTCAATTCTCAATCCTCAATCTTCAATCCTCAATACTCAATCTTCAATCCTCAATCCTCAGTCCTCAAACCTCAATTCTGAATCCTCAATCCTGAATCCTCAATCTTCGGCCCTGAGTCATCAACAATCTGTTGTCAATCCTCAATCCTCAATAGAATATCCTCTATTCAATGTTTTCAATACTCAATACTCAATCTGCAATCTTCAAACCTCTATCCACAAACATCAATTCTCATCACTCAACACTCAACACTCAGTCCTCAATGTTCAATCCTCAATCCTCAATTCCCAATCTTCAATCCTCAATACTGAATCTTCAATCCTCAATCCTCAATCCACAATCCTCAGTCCTCAGTCCTCAAACCTCAATCGTCAATCCTCTATCCCCAATCCTCAATCCTCAGTCCTCAATCATCAATCCTCAATCTTCAATACTCAATCCTCAATCCTCAATCCTCAATCCTCATTCCTCAATCATTAGTCCTCAATCTTCAACACTCAATCCTCAATTGTCAATCGTCAGTCTTCTATCCTCAGTACTCAATCTTCAATCCTCAACACTCAATCCTCTATCCTCAATACTCAATCCTCATTCTTCAATCCTCAATACCCAATCCTCAATCTTCAATCCTCAATCCTCAATCCTCAGTCCTCAATCCTCAATCCTCAATCGTCAGTCTTCAATCCTCAATACTCAATCTTCAATCCTCAATCCTCAAACCTCAATCCTCAATCCTCATTCTTCGATCCTCAATACCCAATACTCAATCTTCAATCCTCAATCCTCAATCCTCAATTCTCAATCCTCTACCTTCAGTCCTCAATACTAAATCTTCAATCCTCAATCCTCGATCCTCAATCCTCAATCCTCAATCCTCAATCGTCCGTCTTCTATCCTCAATACTCAATCTTCAATCCTCAACACTCAATCCTCAATCCTCAATCCTCAATCCTCATTCTTCAATCCTCACTACCCAATCCTCAATCTTCAATCCTCAATCCTCAATCCTCAATACTCAATCCTCTATCTTCAATCTTAAATACTAAATCTTCAATTCTCAATCCTCAATCCTCAATCCTCAATCCTCATTCTACAATCCTCAATACTCAATCTTGAATCATCAATCGTCAACTCTCAATCCTCAATCCTCAATCCTCAATCGTCACTCCTCAATCCCCAATCCTCAATCTTCAATCCTCAATCCTCAATCCTCAAGCCTCAATCCTCAATCCTCAATCCTCAATCCTCAATCATCAATCCTCAATCTTCAATACTCAATACTCAATCCTCAATCCCCAATCCTCAATCCTCAATCATCAGTCCTCAACCTTCAATACTCATTCCTCAATCCTCAATCTTCAATCCTGAATACTCAACCATCAATCCTCAGTTCTCAACACTCAATAGAATATCCTGAATTCTCAGGATTCAATACTCAAACCTCAATCCTCAACCCTCAGCCCTCATCCTCCGTCCTCAATCCTCAATCGTCAATCCTCATTCTTGAGTCCCCGATACTCAATTTTCAATCCTCAATCCTCAATCCTCAATCCTCAATCCTCAATCCTCAGTCATCAATACTCAATCTTCAATACTCAATCCTCAATCCTCAATCCTCAATGCTCAATACTCAATCCTCAATCCTCAATCCTCATTCCTCAAACCTCAATCCACAACCCTCAGTCCTCATCCTCAATTCTCAATTCTCAATCCTCAATCCTCAATCCTCAATCTTCAATCCTTAATAATCAATTTTCAATCCTCAATCCTCAATACTCAGTCATCAATCCTCAATCTTCAATACTCAATCCTCAATCCTCAATCCTCTATCCTCAATCCTCAACCCTCAGTCCTCATTATCAGTTCTCAATTCTCAATCCTCAATCCTCAGTCCTCAATCCTCAGTCCTCAATGATCAATCGTCAATCCTCAATCTTCAATCCTCAATACTCAATCCTCAACCCTCAACGCTCAATTTTCATTCCTCAATCCTCAATCCTCAATACTCAATCCTCATTCTTCAATCCTCAATACCCAATCCTCAATCTTCAATCCTCAATCCTCAATCCTCAATTCTCAATCCTCAATCCTCAGTCCTCAGTCCTCAAATCTCAATCCTCAACCCTCAGCCCTCATCCTCAATACTGAATCCTCAATTCTCAATCCTCAATCTTCAATCCTCAATACTCAATCTTCAGTCCTCAATCCTCAGTCCTCAAACCTCAATTCTGAATCCTCAATCCTGAATCCTCAATCTTCGGCCCTCAGTCCTCAACAATCTGTTGTCAATCCTCAATCCTCAATAGAATATCCTCAATTCAAAGTTTTCAATACTCAATACTCAATCTGCAATCTTCAAACCTCTATCCACAAACATCAATTCTCATCACTCAACACTCAACACTCAGTCCTCAGTGTTCAATCCTCAATCCTCAATTCCCAATCTTCAATCCTCAATACTGAACCTTCAATCCTCAATCCTCAAACCACAATCCTCAGTCCTCAGTCCTCAAACCTCAATCCTCAATCCTCTATCCCCAATCCTCAATCCTCAGTCCTCAATCATCAATCCTCCATCTTCAATACTCAATCCTCAATCCTCAATCCTCAATCCTCATTCCTCAATCATCAATCCTTAATCTTCAATACTCAATCCTCAATCCTCAATCGTCAGTCTTCTATCCTCAATACTCAATCTTCAATCCTCAACAATCAATCCTCAATCCTCAATCCTCAATCCTCATTCTTCAATCCTCAATACCCAATCCTCAATCATCAATCTTCAATCCTCAATCCTCAGTCCTCAATCCTCAACCCTCAATCGTCAGCCTTCAATCCTCAATACTCAATCTTCAATCCTCAATCCTCAATCCTCAATACTCAATCTTCAATCCTCAATCCTTAGTCCTCAAACCTCAATTCTGAATCCTCAATCCTGAATCCTCAATCTTCAGACCTCAGTCCTCAACAATCTGTTGTCAATCCTCAATCCTCAATAGAATATCCTCAATTCAAAGTTTTCAATAGTCAATACTCAATCTGCAATCTTCAAAGCTCTATCCACAAACATCAATTCTCATCACTCAACACTCAATCCTCAGTCCTCAATCATCAATCCTCAATCTTCAATACTCAATCCTCAATCCTCAATCCTCAATCCTCATTCCTCAATCATTAGTCCTCAATCTTCAACACTCAATCCTCAATTGTCAATCGTCAGTCTTCTATCCTCAGTACTCAATCTTCAATCCTCAACACTCAATCCTCTATCCTCAATCCTCAATCCTCATTCTTCAATCCTCAATACCCAATCCTCAATCTTCAATCCTCAATCCTCAATCCTCAGTCCTCAATCCTCAATCCTCAATCGTCAGTCTTCAATCCTCAATACTCAATCTTCAATCCTCAATCCTCAAACCTCAATCCTCAATCCTCATTCTTCGATCCTCAATACCCAATACTCAATCTTCAATCCTCAATCCTCAATCCTCATTTCTCAATGCTCTATCATCAGTCCTCAGCCCTCAAACCTCAATCCTGAACCGTCAGCCCCCATCCTCAATCGTCAATACTCAATCTTCAATCCTCAATCCTCAATCCTCAATACTCAATCTTCAATCCTCAATCCTCAGTCCTCAAACCTCAATTCTGAATCCAAAATCCTGAATCCTCAATCTTCAGACCTCAGTCCTCAAAAATCTGTTGTCAATCCTCAATCCTCAATAGAATATCCTCTATTCAAAGTTTTCAATACTCAATACTCAATCTGCAATCTTCAAACCTCTAACCACAAACATCAATTCTCATCACTCAACACTCAACGCTCAGTCCTCAATGTTCAATCCTCAATCCTCAATTCCCAATCTTCAATCCTCAATGCTGAATCTTCAATCCTCAATCCTCAATCCACAATCGTCACCCCTCAAACATCAATTCTGAATCCTCAATCCTGAGTCCTCAATCTTCGGCCCACAGTCCTCAACAATCAATTGTCAATCCTCAATCCTCAATAGAATATCCTCAATTCACAGCTTTCAATACTCAATACTCAAACTGCAATCTTCAAGCCTCTATCCACAAACATCAATACTCATCACTCAACCCTCAACACTCAGTCCTCAACGTTCAATCCTCAATCCTCAATCCTCAATCCTCAATCGTCAATCTTCAATCCTCAATACTCAATCTTCAATCCTCAATCCACAATACTCAATCCTCAATCCTCATTCTTCAATCCTCAGTACCCAAACATGAATCTTCAATCCTCAATCCTCAATCCTCAATCCTCAAACCTCAACCCTCATTCTTCAATCCTCAATACCCAATCCTCAATCTTCAATCCTCAATCCTCAATCCCCAATTCTCATTCCTCAATCCTCAGTCCTCAGTCCTCAAACCTCAATCCTCAACCCTCAGCCCTCATCGTCAATCCTCAATCCTCAATCCTCAATCCTCAATCCTTAACCTTCAATCCTCAATACTCAATCGTCACTCCTCAATCCCCAATCCACAATCTTCAATCCTCAATCCTCAATCCTCAGTCCTCAATCCTCAACCCTCAATCCTCAATCCTCAATCATCAATCCTCAATCTTCAATACTCAATACACAATCCTCAATCCCCAATCCTCAATCCTCAATCATCAATCCTCAACCTTCAATACTCATTCCTCAATCCTCAATCTTCAATCCTCAATACTCAACCATCAATCCTCAGTTCTCAACACTCAATAGAATATCCTGAATTCTCAGGATTCAATACTCAAACCTCAATCCTCAACCCTCAGCCCTCATCCTCCGTCCTCAATCCTCAATCCTCAATCCTCATTCTTGAGTCCCCGATACTCAATTTTCAATCCTCAATCCTCAATCCTCAATTTTCAATCCTCAATCCTCAGTCATCAATACTCAATCTTCAATACTCAATCCTCAATCCTCAATCCTCAATCCTCAATACTCAATCCTCAATCCTCAATCCTCATTCCTCAAACCTCAACCCACATCCCTCAGTCCTCATCCTCAATTCTCAATTCTCAATCCTCAATCCTCAATCCTCAATCTTCAATCCTTAATAATCAATTTTCAATCCTCAATCCTCAATACTCAGTCATCAATCCTCAATCTTCAATACTCAATCCTCAATCCTCAGACCTCTATCCTCAATCCTCAACCCTCAGTCCTCATTATCAGTTCCCAGTTCTCAATCCTCAATCCTCAGACCTCAATCCTCAGTCCTCAATGATCAATCCTCAATCCTCAATCTTCAATCCTCAATACTCAATCTTCAATCCTCAATCGTCAATCCTCAATCGTCAATCTTCAGTCCGCAATACTCAATCCTCAATCCTCAACCTTCAATCGTCAATACTCATTCTTCAATCCTCAATCCTCAACCCTCAACCCTCAATTTTCATTCCTCAATGCTCAATCCTCAATCCTCAATCCTCATTCTTCAATCCTCAATACCCAATCCTCAATCTTCAATCCTCAATCCTCAATCCTCAATTCTCAATCCTCAATCCTCAGTCCCCAGTCCTCAAACCTCAATCCTCAACCCTCAGCCCTCATCCTCAATACTGAATCCTCAATTCTCAATCCTCAATCTTCAATCCTCAATACTCAATCTTCAATCCTCAATCCTCAGTCCTCAAACCTCAATTCTGAATCCTCAATCCTGAATCCTCAATCTTCAGACCTCAGTCCTCAAAAATCTGTTGTCAATCCTCAATCCTCAATAGAATATCCTCTATTCAAAGTTTTCAATACTCAATACTCAATCTGCAATCTTCAAACCTCTATCCACAAACATCAATTCTCATCACTCAACACTCAACACTCAGTCCTCAATGTTCAATCCTCAATCCTCAATTCCCAATCTTCAATCCTCAATACTGAATCTTCAATCCTCAATCCTCAATCCACAATCGTCAGCCCTCAAACATCAATTCTGAATCCTCAATCCTGAGTCCTCAATCTTCGGCCCTCAGTCCTCAACAATCAATTGTCAATCCTCGATCCTCAATAGAATATCCTCAATTCACAGCTTTCAATACTCAATACTCAAACTGCAATCTTCAAACCTCTATCCACAAACATCAATACTCATCACTCAACCCTCAACACTCAGTCCTCAACGTTCAATCCTCAATCCTCAATCCTCAATCCTCATTCTTCAATCCTCAATACCCAATCCTCAGTCTTCAATCCTCAATCCTCAATCCTCAATTCTCAATCCTCAATCCTCAGTCCTCAGTCCTCAAACCTCAATCCTCAACCCTCAGCCCTCATCCTCAATACTGAATCCTCAATTCTCAATCCTCAATCTTCAATCCTCAATACTCAATCTTCAATCCTCAATCCTCAGTCCTCAAACCTCAATTCTGAATCCTCAATCCTGAATCCTCAATCTTCGGCCCTCAGTCCTCAACAATCTGTTGTCAATCCTCAATCCTCAATAGAATATCCTCAATTCAATGTTTTCAGTACTCAATACTCAATCTGCAATCTTCAAACCTCTATCCACAAACATCAATTCTCATCACTCAACACTCAACACTCAGTCCTCAATGTTCAATCCTCACTCCTCAATTGCCAATCTTCAATCCTCAATACTGAATCTTCAATCCTCAATCCTCAATCCACAATCCTCAGTCCTCAGTCCTCAAACCTCAATCCTCAATCCTCAATCCTCATTCTTCAATCCTCAGTACCCAATCCTCAATCTTCAATCCTCAATCCTCAATCCTCAATTCTCAATCCTCAATCCACAGTCCTCAGTCCTCAAACCTCAATCCTCAACCCTCAGCCCTCATCCTCAATACTGAATCCTCAATTCTCAATCCTCAATCTTCAATCCTCAATACTCAATCTTCAGTCCTCAATCCTCAGTCCTCAAACCTCAATTCTGAATCCTCAATCCTGAGTCCTCAATCTTCGGCCCTCAGTCCTCAACAATCTGTTGTCAATCCTCAATCCTCAATAGAATATCCTCAATTCAATGTTTTCAATACTCAATACTCAATCTGCAATCTTCAAACCTCTATCCACAAACATCAATTCTCATCACTCAACACTCAACACTCAGTCCTCAATGTTCAATCCTCAATCCTCAATTCCCAATCTTCAATCCTCAATACTGAATCTTCAATCCTCAATCCTCAATCCACAATCCTCAGACCTCAGTCCTCAAACCTCAATCCTCAATCCTCTATCCCCAATCCTCAATCCTCAGTCGTCAATCATCAATCCTCAATCTTCAATACTCAATCCTCAATCCTCAATCCACAACCCTCAGTCCTCATACTCCGTCCTCAATCCTCAATACTCAATCCTCATTCTTGAGTCCCCGACACTCAATTTTCAATCCTCAATCCTCAATCCTCAATCCTCAATCCTCAATCCTCAGTCATCAATACTCAATCCTCAATCCTCAATCCTCATTCCTCAAACCTCAATCCACAACCCTCAGTCCTCATCCTCAATTCTCAATTCTCAATCCTCAATCCTCAATCCTCAATCTTCAATCCTTAATAATCAATTTTCAATCCGCAATCCTCAATAATCAGTCATCAATCCTCAATCTTCAATACTCAATCCTCAATCCTCAATCCTCTATCCTCAATCCTCAACCCTCAGTCCTCATTATCAGTTCTCAATTCTCAATCCTCAGTCCTCAGTCCTCAATCCTCAGTCCTCAATGATCAATCCTCAATCCTCAATCTTCAATCCTCAATACTCAATCTTCAATCCTCAATCCTCAATCCTCAATCGTCAATCTTCAGTCCTCAATACTCAATCCTCAATCCTCAATCTTCAATCGTCAATACTCATTCTTCAATCCTCAATCCTCAACCGTCGACCCTCAATTTTCATTCCTCAATCCTCAATCCTCAATCCTCAACCCACATTCTTCAATCCTCAATACCCAATCCTCAATCTTCAATCCTCAATCCTCAATCCTCAATTCTCAATCCTCAATCCTCAGTCCTCAGTCCTCAAACCTCAATCCTCAACCCTCAGCCCTCATCCTCAATACTGAATCCTCATTCCACAATCCTCAGTCCTCAGTCCTCAAACCTCAATCCTCAATCCTCTATCCCCAATCCTCAATCCTCAGTCCTCAATCATCAATCCTCAATCTTCAATACTCAATCCTCACTCCTCAATCCTCAATCCTCATTCCTCAATCATCAATCCTTAATATTCTATACTCAATCCTCAATCCTCAATCGTCAGTCTTCTATCCTCAATACTCAATCTTCAATCCTCAACACTCAATCCTCAATCCTCAATCCTCAATCCTCATTCTTCAGTCCTCAATACCCAACCCTCAGTCCTCAATTCTCAATACTCAATCGTCAGTCTTCAATCCTCAATACTCAATCCTCAATCCTCAATCTTCAATCGTCAATACTCATTCTTCAATCCTCAATCCTCAACCGTCGACCCTCAATTTTCATTCCTCAATCCTCAATCCTCAATCCTCAACCCTCATTCTTCAATCCTCAATACCCAATCCTCAATCTTCAATCCTCAATCCTCAATCCTCAATTCTCAATCCTCAATCCTCAGTCCTCAGTCCTCAAACCTCAATCCTCAACCCTCAGCACTCATCCTCAATACTGAATCCTCAATCCACAATCCTCAGTCCTCAGTCCTCAAACCTCAATCCTCAATCCTCTATCCCCAATCCTCAATCCTCAGTCATCAATCATCAATCCTCAATCTTCAATACTCAATCCTCACTCCTCAATCCTCAATCCTCATTCCTCAATCATCAATCCTTAATCTTCTATACTCAATCCTCAATCCTCAATCGTCAGTCTTCTATCCTCAATACTCAATCTTCAATCCTCAACACTCAATCCTCAATCCTCAATCCTCAATCCTCATTCTTCAATCCTCAATCCTCAATCGTCCGTCTTCTATCCTCAATACTCAATCTTCAATCCTCAACACTCAATCCTCAATCCTCAATCCTGAATCCTCATTCTTCAATCCTCACTACCCAATCCTCAATCTTCAATCCTCAAACCTCAATCCTCAATTCTCAATCCTCTATCTTCAATCCTAAATACTAAATCTTCAATCCTCAATCCTCAATCCTCAATCCTCAATCCTCAATCCTCATTCTACAATCCTCAATACTCAATCTTGAATCATCAATCGTCAACTCTCAATCCTCAATCCTCAATCCTCAATCGTCACTCCTCAATCCCCAATCCTCAATCTTCAATCCTCAATCCTCAATCCTCAACACTCAATCCTCAATCCTCAATCCTCAATCCTCATTCTTCAATCCTCAATACCCAATCCTCAATCTTCAATCCTCAATCCTCAATCCTCAATCCTCATTCTTCAATCCACAATACCCAATACTCAATCTTCAATCCTCAATCCTCAATCCTCATTTCTCAATGCTCTATCCTCAGTCCTCAGTCCTCAAACCTCGATCCTGAACCGTCAGCCCCCATCCTCAATCCTCAATCCTCAATCTTCAATCCTCAATCCTCAATACTCAATACTCAATCTTCAATCCTCAATCCTCAATCCCCAATTCTCAATCCTCAATCCTCAGTCCTCAGTCCTCAAACCTCAATCCTCAACCCTCAGCCCTCATCGTCAATGCTCAATCCTCAATCCTCAATCCTCAATCCTTAACCTTCAATCCTCAATACTCAATCGTCACTCCTCAATCCCCAATCCTCAATCTTCAATCCTCAATCCTCAATCCTCAGTCCTCAATCCTCAACCCTCAATCCTCAATCCTCAATCATCAATCCTCAATCTTCAATACTCAATACACAATCCTCAATCCCCAATCCTCAATCCTCAATCATCAATCCTCAACCTTCAATACTCATTCCTCAATCCTCAATCTTCAATCCTCAATACTCAACCATCAATCCTCAGTTCTCAACACTCAATAGAATATCCTGAATTCTCAGGATTCAATACTCAAACCTCAATCCTCAACCCTCAGCCCTCATCCTCCGTCCTCAATCCTCAATCCTCAATCCTCATTCTTGAGTCCCCGATACTCAATTTTCAATCCTCAATCCTCAATCCTCAATCTTCAATCCTCAATCCTCAGTCATCAATACTCAATCTTCAATACTCAATCCTCAATCCTCAATCCTCAATCCTCAATACTCAATCCTCAATCCTCAATCCTCATTCCTCAAACCTCAACCCACATCCCTCAGTCCTCATCCTCAATTCTCAATTCTCAATCCTCAATCCTCAATCCTCAATCTTCAATCCTTAATAATCAATTTTCAATCCTCAATCCTCAATACTCAGTCATCAATCCTCAATCTTCAATACTCAATCCTCAATCCTCAGACCTCTATCCTCAATCCTCAACCCTCAGTCCTCATTATCAGTTCTCAGTTCTCAATCCTCAATCCTCAGACCTCAATCCTCAGTCCTCAATGATCAATCCTCAATCCTCAATCTTCAATCCTCAATACTCAATCTTCAATCCTCAATCGTCAATCCTCAATCGTCAATCTTCAGTCCGCAATACTCAATCCTCAATCCTCAACCTTCAATCGTCAATACTCATTCTTCAATCCTCAATCCTCAACCCTCAACCCTCAATTTCCATTCCTCAATGCTCAATCCTCAATCCTCAATCCTCATTCTTCAATCCTCAATACCCAATCCTCAATCTTCAATCCTCAATCCTCAATCCTCAATTCTCAATCCTCAATCCTCAGTCCCCAGTCCTCAAACCTCAATCCTCAACCCTCAGCCCTCATCCTCAATACTGAATCCTCAATTCTCAATCCTCAATCTTCAATCCTCAATACTCAATCTTCAATCCTCAATCCTCAGTCCTCAAACCTCAATTCTGAATCCTCAATCCTGAATCCTCAATCTTCAGACCTCAGTCCTCAAAAATCTGTTGTCAATCCTCAATCCTCAATAGAATATCCTCTATTCAAAGTTTTCAATACTCAATACTCAATCTGCAATCTTCAAACCTCTATCCACAAACATCAATTCTCATCACTCAACACTCAACACTCAGTCCTCAATGTTCAATCCTCAATCCTCAATTCCCAATCTTCAATCCTCAATACTGAATCTTCAATCCTCAATCCTCAATCCACAATCGTCAGCCCTCAAACATCAATTCTGAATCCTCAATCCTGAGTCCTCAATCTTCGGCCCTCAGTCCTCAACAATCAATTGTCAATCCTCGATCCTCAATAGAATATCCTCAATTCACAGCTTTCAATACTCAATACTCAAACTGCAATCTTCAAACCTCTATCCACAAACATCAATACTCATCACTCAACCCTCAACACTCAGTCCTCAACGTTCAATCCTCAATCCTCAATCCTCAATCCTCATTCTTCAATCCTCAATACCCAATCCTCAGTCTTCAATCCTCAATCCTCAATCCTCAATTCTCAATCCTCAATCCTCAGTCCTCAGTCCTCAAACCTCAATCCTCAACCCTCAGCCCTCATCCTCAATACTGAATCCTCAATTCTCAATCCTCAATCTTCAATCCTCAATACTCAATCTTCAATCCTCAATCCTCAGTCCTCAAACCTCAATTCTGAATCCTCAATCCTGAATCCTCAATCTTCGGCCCTCAGTCCTCAACAATCTGTTGTCAATCCTCAATCCTCAATAGAATATCCTCAATTCAATGTTTTCAGTACTCAATACTCAATCTGCAATCTTCAAACCTCTATCCACAAACATCAATTCTCATCACTCAACACTCAACACTCAGTCCTCAATGTTCAATCCTCACTCCTCAATTGCCAATCTTCAATCCTCAATACTGAATCTTCAATCCTCAATCCTCAATCCACAATCCTCAGTCCTCAGTCCTCAAACCTCAATCCTCAATCCTCAATCCTCATTCTTCAATCCTCAGTACCCAATCCTCAATCTTCAATCCTCAATCCTCAATCCTCAATTCTCAATCCTCAATCCACAGTCCTCAGTCCTCAAACCTCAATCCTCAACCCTCAGCCCTCATCCTCAATACTGAATCCTCAATTCTCAATCCTCAATCTTCAATCCTCAATACTCAATCTTCAGTCCTCAATCCTCAGTCCTCAAACCTCAATTCTGAATCCTCAATCCTGAGTCCTCAATCTTCGGCCCTCAGTCCTCAACAATCTGTTGTCAATCCTCAATCCTCAATAGAATATCCTCAATTCAATGTTTTCAATACTCAATACTCAATCTGCAATCTTCAAACCTCTATCCACAAACATCAATTCTCATCACTCAACACTCAACACTCAGTCCTCAATGTTCAATCCTCAATCCTCAATACCCAATCTTCAATCCTCAATACTGAATCTTCAATCCTCAATCCTCAATCCACAATCCTCAGTCCTCAGTCCTCAAACCTCAATCCTCAATCCTCTATCCCCAATCCTCAATCCTCAGTCGTCAATCATCAATCCTCAATCTTCAATACTCAATCCTCAATCCTCAATCCACAACCCTCAGTCCTCATACTCCGTCCTCAATCCTCAATACTCAATCCTCAGTCATCAATACTCAATCCTCAATCCTCAATCCTCATTCCTCAAACCTCAATCCACAACCCTCAGTCCTCATCCTCAATTCTCAATTCTCAATCCTCAATCCTCAATCCTCAATCTTCAATCCTTAATAATCAATTTTCAATCCGCAATCCTCAATAATCAGTCATCAATCCTCAATCTTCAATACTCAATCCTCAATCCTCAATCCTCTATCCTCAAACCTCAACCCTCAGTCCTCATTATCAGTTCTCAATTCTCAATCCTCAGTCCTCAGTCCTCAATCCTCAGTCCTCAATGATCAATCCTCAATCCTCAATCTTCAATCCTCAATACTCAATCTTCAATCCTCAATCCTCAATCCTCAATCGTCAATCTTCAGTCCTCAATACTCAATCCTCAATCCTCAATCTTCAATCGTCAATACTCATTCTTCAATCCTCAATCCTCAACCGTCGACACTCAATTTTCATTCCTCAATCCTCAATCCTCAATCCTCAACCCACATTCTTCAATCCTCAATACCCAATCCTCAATCTTCAATCCTCAATCCTCAATCCTCAATTCTCAATCCTCAATCCTCAGTCCTCAGTCCTCAAACCTCAATCCTCAACCCTCAGTCCTCAGTCCTCAAACCTCAATCCTCAACCCTCAGCACTCATCCTCAATACTGAATCCTCAATCCACAATCCTCAGTCCTCAGTCCTCAAACCTCAATCCTCAATCCTCTATCCCCAATCCTCAATCCTCAGTCATCAATCATCAATCCTCAATCTTCAATACTCAATCCTCACTCCTCAATCCTCAATCCTCATTCCTCAATCATCAATCCTTAATCTTCTATACTCAATCCTCAATCCTCAATCGTCAGTCTTCTATCCTCAATACTCAATCTTCAATCCTCAACACTCAATCCTCAATCCTCAATCCTCAATCCTCATTCTTCAATCCTCAATCCTCAATCGTCCGTCTTCTATCCTCAATACTCAATCTTCAATCCTCAACACTCAATCCTCTATCCTCAATCCCCAATCCTCATTCTTCAATCCTCAATACCCAATCCTCAATCTTCAATCCTCAATCCTCAATCCTCAGTCCTCAATCCTCAATCCTCAATCGTCAGTCTTCAATCCTCAATACTCAATCTCCAATCCTCAATCCTCAAACCTCAATCCTCAATCCTCATTCTTCGATCATCAATACCCAATACTCAATCTTCAATCCTCAATCCTCAATCTTCATTTCTCAATGCTCTATCCTCAGTCCTCAGCCCTCAAACCTCAATCCTGAACCGTCAGCCCCCATCCTCAATCGTCAATACTCAATGTTCAATCCTCAATCCTCAATCCTCAATACTCAATCTTCAATCCTCAATCCTTAGTCCTCAAACCTCAATTCTGAATCCAAAATCCTGAATCCTCAATCTTCAGACCTCAGTCCTCAACAATCTGTTGTCAATCCTCAATCATCAATAGAATATCCTCTATTCAAAGTTTTCAATACTCAATACTCAATCTGCAATCTTCAAACCTCTATCCACAAACATCAATTCTCATCACTCAACACTCAACACTCAGTCCTCAATGTTCAATCCTCAATCCTCAATTCCCAATCTTCAATCCTCAATACTGAATCTTCAATTCTCAATCCTCAATCCACAATCGTCAGCCCTCAAACCTCAATTCTGAATCCTCAATCCTGAGTCCTCAATCTTCGGCCCTCAGTCCTCAACAATCAATTGTCAATCCTCAATCCTCAATAGAATACCCTCAATTCACAGCTTTCAATACTCAATACTCAAACTGCAATCTTCAAACCTCTATCCACAAACATCAATACTCATCACTCAACCCTCAACACTCAGTCCTCAACATTCAATCCTCAATCCTCAATCCTCAACCTCAATCGTCAATCTTCAATCCTCAATACGCAATCTTCAATCCTCAATCCTCAATACTCAATCCTCAATCCTCATTCTTCAATCCTCAGTACCCAAACCTGAATCTTCAGTCCTCAATCCTCAATCCTCAATTCTCAATCCTCTATCTTCAATCCTAAATACTAAATCTTCAATCCTCAATCCTCAATACTCATTCTACAATCCTCAATACTCAATCTTGAATCATCAATCGTCAACTCTCAATCCTCAATCCTCAATCCTCAATCGTCACTCCTCAATCCCCAATCCTCAATCTTCAATCCTCAATCCTCAATCCTCAATCCTCAATCCTCAATCCTCAATCCTCAATCCTCAATCCTCAATCATCAATCCTCAATCTTCAATACTCAATACTCAATCTTCAATCCTCTATCCTCAATCCTCAATCGTCAATCTTCAGTCCTCAATACTCAATCCTCAATCCCCAATCTTCAATCGTCAATACTCATTCTTCAATCCTCAATCCTCAACCCTCAACCCTCAATTTTCATTCCTCAATCCTCAATCCTCAATGCTCAATCCTCATTCTTCAATCCTCAATACCCAATCCTCAATCCTCAATCCTCTATCCTCAATCCTCAACCCTCAGACCTCATTATCAGTTCTCAATTCTCAATCCTCAATCCTCAGTCCTCAATCCTCAGTCCTCAATGATCAATCCTCAATCCTCAATCTTCAATCCTCAATACTCAATCTTCAATCCTCAATCCTTAATCCTCAATCGTCAATCTTCAGTCCTCAATACTCAATCCTCAATCCTCAATCTTCAATCGTCAATACCCATTCTTCAATCCTCAATCCTCAACCCTCAGCCCTCAATTTTCATTCCTCAATCCTCAATCCTCAATCCTCAATCTTCATTCTTCAATCCTCAATACCCAATCCTCAATCTTCAATCCTCAATCCTCAATCCTCAATTCTCAATCCTCAATTCTCAGTCCTCAGTTCTCAAACCTCAATCCTCAACCCTCAGCACTCGTCGTCAATCCCCAATCCTCAATCCTCAATCCTCAATCTTCAATCCTCAATACTCAATCCTCAATCTTCAATCCACAATCCTCAATCCTCAATCCTCAGTCCTCAATCCCCAATCTTCAATCCTCAATACTCAATCCTCAATCTTCAGTCCTCTAGCCTCAATGCTCAATCCTCAGTCCTCAATCCTCATTCGTCAGTCTTCAATCCTCAATACTCACTCTTCAATCCTCAATCCTCAATCCACAAAACTCAATCCTCATTCTTCAATCCCCAATCCTCAATCCTCAATCCACAATCTTCGACCCTCAATCCTCAATCCTCAATCCTCAATCCTCAATCTTCAATCCTCAATAGTCAATACTCAATAGACCATCCTGAATTCCCATGGTTCAATACTCAATCCACAATATTCAATAATCAAATCTCAGTCCTCAAACTTCAATTCTCAACACTCAATCCTCAACACTCAGTCCTCTCTCTTCAACCCTACATCCTCAACACTCAATCCTCAAGCGTCAATCTTCAATCCTCAATCCTCAACTCTTAATCCTCAGTCCACAAACCTCAATCCCGGATCCCCAATCCTGAATCCTCAATCTCCAGCCCTCAGTCCTCAAAAATCAATTGTCTATCATCAATCCTCAATAGAATATCCTCAATTCAAAGTTTTCAATACTCAATCCCCATTCTTCAATCTTCAAATCTCAATCCACTAACATCAATTCTCATCACTCAACCATCAACACTCAGTCCTCAATCTTCAATCCTCAATCCTCAATTCCCAATCTTCAATCCTCAATACTGAATCTTCAATCCTCAATCCTCAATCCACAATCCTCAGTCCTCAGTCCTCAAACCTCAATCCTCAATCCTCTATCCCCAATCCTCAATCCTCAGTCCTCAATCATCAATCCTCAATCTTCAATACTCAATCCTCAATCCTCAATCCTCAATCCTCATTCCTCAATCATCAATCCTTAATCATCAATACTCAATCCTCAATCCTCAATCGTCAGCCTTCTATCCTCAATACTCAATCTTCAATCCTCAACACTCAATCCTCAATCCTCAATCCTCAATCCTCATTCTTCAATCCTCAATACCCAATCCTCAATCATCAATCTTCAACCCTCAACCCTCAGTCGTCAATCCTCAATCCTCAATCGTCAGTCTTCAATCCTCAATACTCAATCCTCAATCCTCAATCCTCAATCCTCAATCCTCAATCCTCAATCCTCAATCCTCAATCCTCAATCCTCAATCCTCATTCCTCAACCATCAGTCCTCAATCTTCAACACTCAATCCTCAATCCTCAATCGTCAGTCTTCTATCCTCAGTACTCAATCTTCAATCCTCAACAATCAATCCTCTATCCTCAATCCCCAATCCTCATTCTTCAATCCTCAATACCCAATCCTCTATCTTCAATCCTCAATCCTCAATCCTCAGTCCTCAATCCTCAATCCTCAATCGTCAGTCTTCAATCCTCAATACTCAATCTTCAATCCTCAATCCTCAAACCTCAATCCTCAATCCTCATTCTTCGATCCTCAATACCCAATACTCAACCTTCAATCCTCAATCCTCAATCCTCACTTCTCAATGCTCTATCCTCAGTCCTCAGTCCTCAAACCTCAATCCTGAACCGTCAGCCCCCATCCTCAATCGTCAATACTCAATCTTCAATCCTCAGTCCTCAATCCTCAATACTCAATCTTCAATCCTCAATCCTTAGTCCTCAAACCTCAATTCTGAGTCCAAAATCCTGAATCATCAATCTTCAGATCTCAGTCCTCAACAATCTGTTGTCAATCCTCAATACCCAATCCTCAATCTTCAATCCTCAATCCTCAATCCTCAATTCTCAATCCTCAATCCTCAGTCCTCAGTCCTCAAACCTCAATCCTCAACCCTCAGCACTCATCCTCAATACTGTATCCTCAATCCACAATCCTCAGTCCTCAGTCCTCAAACCTCAATCCTCAATCCTCTATCCCCAATCCTCAATCCTCAGTCATCAATCATCAATCCTCAATCTTCAATACTCAATCCTCACTCCTCAATCCTCAATCCTCATTCCTCAATCATCAATCCTTAATCTTCTATACTCAATCCTCAATCCTCAATCGTCAGTCTTCTATCCTCAATACTCAATCTTCAATCCTCAACACTCAATCCTCAATCCTCAATCCTCAATCCTCATTCTTCAATCCTCAATCCTCAATCGTCCGTCTTCTATCCTCAATACTCAATCTTCAATCCTCAACACTCAATCCTCAATCCTCAATCCTGAATCCTCATTCTTCAATCCTCACTACCCAATCCTCAATCTTCAATCCTCAAACCTCAATCCTCAATTCTCAATCCTCTATCTTCAATCCTAAATACTAAATCTTCAATCCTCAATCCTCAATCCTCTATCCTCAATCCTCAATCCTCATTCTACAATCCTCAATACTCAATCTTGAATCATCAATCGTCAACTCTCAATCCTCAATCCTCAATCCTCAATCGTCACTCCTCAATCCCCAATCCTCAATCTTCAATCCTCAATCCTCAATCCTCAACACTCAATCCTCAATCCTCAATCCTCAATCCTCATTCTTCAATCCTCAATACCCAATCCTCAATCTTCAATCCTCAATCCTCAATCCTCAATCCTCATTCTTCAATCCACAATACCCAATACTCAATCTTCAATCCTCAATCCTCAATCCTCATTTCTCAATGCTCTATCCTCAGTCCTCAGTCCTCAAACCTCGATCCTGAACCGTCAGCCCCCATCCTCAATCCTCAATCCTCAATCTTCAATCCTCAATCCTCAATACTCAATACTCAATCTTCAATCCTCAATCCTTAGTCCTCAAACTTCAATTCTGAATCCTCAATCCTGAATCCTCAATCTTCAGACCTCAGTCCTCAACAATCTGTTGTCAATCCTCAATCCTCAATAGAATATCCTCAATTCAACGTTTTCAATACTCAATCCTCAATCCTCAATCCTCAACCCTCAACCCTCATTCTTCAATCCTCAATACCCAATCCTCAATCTTCGGTCCTCAATCCTCAATCCCCAATTCTCAATCCTCAGTCCTCAAACCTCAATCCTCAACCCTCAGCCCTCATCGTCAATCCTCAATCCTCAATACTCAATCCTTAACCTTCAATCCTCAATACTCAATCTTCAATCCTCAATCATCAATTCTCAACCCTCAATCCTCAATCGTCAGTCTTCAATCCTCAATACTCAATCTTCAATCCTCAATCCTCAACCCTCAATACTCAATCTTCAATCCTCAATCCTTAGTCCTCAAACCTCAATTCTGAATCCTCAATCCTGAATCCTCAACCTTCAGACCTCAGTCCTCAACAATCTGTTGTCAATCCTCAATCCTCAATAGAATATCCTCAATTCAAAGTTTTCAATAGTCAATACTCAATCTGCAATCTTCAAACCTCTATCCACAAACATCAATTCTCATCACTCAACACTCAATCCTCAGTCCTCAATCATCAATCCTCAATCTTCAATACTCAATCCTCAATCCTCAATCCTCAATCCTCATTCCTCAACCATCAGTCCTCAATCTTCAACACTCAATCCTCAATCCTCAATCGTCAGTCTTCTATCCTCAGTACTCAATCTTCAATCCTCAACAATCAATCCTCTATCCTCAATCCCCAATCCTCATTCTTCAATCCTCAATACCCAATCCTCAATCTTCAATCCTCAATCCTCAATCCTCAGTCCTCAATCCTCAATCCTCAATCGTCAGTCTTCAATCCTCAATACTCAATCTCCAATCCTCAATCCTCAAACCTCAATCCTCAATCCTCATTCTTCGATCATCAATACCCAATACTCAATCTTCAATCCTCAATCCTCAATCTTCATTTCTCAATGCTCTATCCTCAGTCCTCAGCCCTCAAACCTCAATCCTGAACCGTCAGCCCCCATCCTCAATCGTCAATACTCAATGTTCAATCCTCAATCCTCAATCCTCAATACTCAATCTTCAATCCTCAATCCTTAGTCCTCAAACCTCAATTCTGAATCCTCAATCTTCAGACCTCAGTCCTCAACAATCTGTTGTCAATCCTCAATCATCAATAGAATATCCTCTATTCAAAGTTTTCAATACTCAATACTCAATCTGCAATCTTCAAACCTCTATCCACAAACATCAATTCTCATCACTCAACACTCAACACTCAGTCCTCAATGTTCAATCCTCAATCCTCAATTCCCAATCTTCAATCCTCAATACTGAATCTTCAATTCTCAATCCTCAATCCACAATCGTCAGCCCTCAAACCTCAATTCTGAATCCTCAATCCTGAGTTCTCAATCTTCGGCCCTCAGTCCTCAACAATCAATTGTCAATCCTCAATCCTCAATAGAATACCCTCAATTCACAGCTTTCAATACTCAATACTCAAACTGCAATCTTCAAACCTCTATCCACAAACATCAATACTCATCACTCAACCCTCAACACTCAGTCCTCAACATTCAATCCTCAATCCTCAATCCTCAACCTCAATCGTCAATCTTCAATCCTCAATACGCAATCTTCAATCCTCAATCCTCAATACTCAATCCTCAATCCTCATTCTTCAATCCTCAGTACCCAAACCAGAATCTTCAGTCCTCAATCCTCAATCCTCAATTCTCAATCCTCTATCTTCAATCCTAAATACTAAATCTTCAATCCTCAATCCTCAATACTCATTCTACAATCCTCAATACTCAATCTTGAATCATCAATCGTCAACTCTCAATCCTCAATCCTCAATCCTCAATCGTCACTCCTCAATCCCCAATCCTCAATCTTCAATCCTCAATCCTCAATCCTCAATCCTCAATCCTCAATCCTCAATCCTCAATCCTCAATCCTCAATCCTCAATCATCAATCCTCAATCTTCAATACTCAATACTCAATCTTCAATCCTCTATCCTCAATCCTCAATCGTCAATCTTCAGTCCTCAATACTCAATCCTCAATCCTCAATCTTCAATCGTCAATACTCATTCTTCAATCCTCAATCCTCAACCCTCAACCCTCAATTTTCATTCCTCAATCCTCAATCCTCAATGCTCAATCCTCATTCTTCAATCCTCAATACCCAATCCTCAATCCTCAATCCTCTATCCTCAATCCTCAACCCTCAGACCTCATTATCAGTTCTCAATTCTCAATCCTCAATCCTCAGTCCTCAATTCTCAGTCCTCAATGATCAATCCTCAATCCTCAATCTTCAATCCTCAATACTCAATCTTCAATCCTCAATCCTCAATCCTCAATCGTCAATCTTCAGTCCTCAATACTCAATCCTCAATCCTCAATCTTCAATCGTCAATACTCATTCTTCAATCCTCAATCCTCAACCCTCAGCCCTCAATTTTCATTCCTCAATCCTCAATCCTCAATCCTCAATCTTCATTCTTCAATCCTCAATACCCAATCCTCAATCTTCAATCCTCAATCCTCAATCCTCAATTCTGAATCCTCAATTCTCAGTCCTCAGTTCTCAAACCTCAATCCTCAACCCTCAGCACTCGTCGTCAATCCCCAATCCTCAATCCTCAATCCTCAATCTTCAATCCTCAATACTCAATCCTCAATCTTCAATCCACAATCCTCAATCCTCAATCCTCAGTCCTCAATCCCCAATCTTCAATCCTCAATACTCAATCCTCAATCTTCAGTCCTCTAGCCTCAATCCTCAATCCTCAGTCCTCAATCCTCATTCGTCAGTCTTCAATCCTCAATACTCACTCTTCAATCCTCAATCCTCAATCCACAAAACTCAATCCTCATTCTTCAATCCCCAATCCTCAATCCTCAATCCACAATCTTCGACCCTCAATCCTCAATCCTCAATCCTCAATCCTCAATCTTCAATCCTCAATAGTCAATACTCAATAGACCATCCTGAATTCCCATGGTTCAATACTCAATCCACAATATTCAATAATCAAATCTCAGTCCTCAAACTTCAATTCTCAACACTCAATCCTCAACACTCAGTCCTCTCTCTTCAACCCTACATCCTCAACACTCAATCCTCAAGCGTCAATCTTCAATCCTCAATCCTCAACTCTTAATCCTCAGTCCACAAACCTCAATCCCGGATCCCCAATCCTGAATCCTCAATCTCCAGCCCTCAGTCCTCAAAAATCAATTGTCTATCATCAATCCTCAATAGAATATCCTCAATTCAAAGTTTTCAATACTCAATCCCCATTCTTCAATCTTCAAATCTCAATCCACTAACATCAATTCTCATCACTCAACCATCAACACTCAGTCCTCAATCTTCAATCCTCAATCCTCAATTCCCAATCTTCAATCCTCAATACTGAATCTTCAATCCTCAATCCTCAATCCACAATCCTCAGTCCTCAGTCCTCAAACCTCAATCCTCAATCCTCTATCCCCAATCCTCAATCCTCAGTCCTCAATCATCAATCCTCAATCTTCAATACTCAATCCTCAATCCTCAATCCTCAATCCTCATTCCTCAATCATCAATCCTTAATCATCAATACTCAATCCTCAATCCTCAATCGTCAGCCTTCTATCCTCAATACTCAATCTTCAATCCTCAACACTCAATCCTCAATCCTCAATCCTCAATCCTCATTCTTCAATCCTCAATACCCAATCCTCAATCATCAATCTTCAACCCTCAACCCTCAGTCGTCAATCCTCAATCCTCAATCGTCAGTCTTCAATCCTCAATACTCAATCCTCAATCCTCAATCCTCAATCCTCAATCCTCAATCCTCAATCCTCAATCCTCAATCCTCAATCCTCAATCCTCAATCCTCATTCCTCAACCATCAGTCCTCAATCTTCAACACTCAATCCTCAATCCTCAATCGTCAGTCTTCTATCCTCAGTACTCAATCTTCAATCCTCAACAATCAATCCTCTATCCTCAATCCCCAATCCTCATTCTTCAATCCTCAATACCCAATCCTCAATCTTCAATCCTCAATCCTCAATCCTCAGTCCTCAATCCTCAATCCTCAATCGTCAGTCTTCAATCCTCAATACTCAATCTTCAATCCTCAATCCTCAAACCTCAATCCTCAATCCTCATTCTTCGATCCTCAATACCCAATACTCAATCTTCAATCCTCAATCCTCAATCCTCACTTCTCAATGCTCTATCCTCAGTCCTCAGTCCTCAAACCTCAATCCTGAACCGTCAGCCCCCATCCTCAATCGTCAATACTCAATCTTCAATCCTCAGTCCTCAATCCTCAATACTCAATCTTCAATCCTCAATCCTTAGTCCTCAAACCTCAATTCTGAGTCCAAAATCCTGAATCATCAATCTTCAGATCTCAGTCCTCAACAATCTGTTGTCAATCCTCAATACCCAATCCTCAATCTTCAATCCTCAATCCTCAATCCCCAATTCTCAATCCTCAATCCTCAGTCCTCAGTCCTCAAACCTCAATCCTCAACCCTCAGTCCTCATCGTCAATCCTCAATCCTCAATCCTCAATCCTTAACCTTCAATCCTCAATACTGAATCTTCAATCCTCAATCCTCAATCCACAATCATCAGACCTCAAACCTCAATTCTGAATCCTCAATCCTGAGTCCTCAATCTTCGGCCCTCAGTCCTCAACAATCAATTGTCAATCCTCAATTCTCAATAGAATATCCTCAATTCACAGCTTTCAATACTCAATACTCAAACTGCAATCTTCAAACCTCTATCCACAAACATCAATACTCATCACTCAACCCTCAACACTCAGTCCTCAATGTTCAATCCTCAATCCTCAATTCCCAATCTTCAATCCTCAATACTGAATCTTCAATCCTCAATCCTCAATCCACAATCGTCAGCCCTCATTCTTCAATCCTCAATACCCAATCCTCAATCTTCAATCCTCAGTCCTCAGTCCCCAATTCTCAATCCTCAATCCTCAGTCCTCAGTCCTCAAACCTCAATCCTCAACCCTCAGCCCTCATCGTCAATCCTCAATCCTCAATCCTCAATCCTTAACCTTCAATCCTCAATACTCAATCTTCAATCCTCAATCATCAATTCTCAACCCTCAATCCTCAATCCTCAATCCTCAGTCCTCAATTCTCAATACTCAATCGTCAGTCTTCAATCCTCAATACTCAATCTTCTATCCTCAATCCTCAATCCGCAATCCTCAATCCTCATTCTTGAATCCTCAATACCCAATACTCAATCTTCAATCCTCAATCCTCAATCCTCAATTCTCAATCCTCTACCTTCAGTCCTCAATACTAAATCTTCAATCCTCAATCCTCGATCCTCAATCCCCAATCCTCAATCCTCAATCGTCCGTCTTCTATCCTCAATACTCAATCTTCAATCCTCAACACTCAATCTTCAATCCTCAATCCTCAATCCTCATTCTTCAATCCTCACTACCCAATCCTCAATCTTCAATCCTCAATCCTCAATCCTCAATTCTCAATCCTCTATCTTCAATCCTAAATACTAAATCTTCAATCCTCAATCCTCAATCCTCAATCCTCAATCCTCAATCCTCAATCCTCAATCCTCAATCCTCATTCTACAATCCTCAATACTCAATCTTGAATCATCAATCGTCAACTCTCAATCCTCAATCCTCAATCCTCAATCGTCACTCCTCAATCCTCAATCCTCAGTCATCAATACTCAATCTTCAATACTCAATCCTCAATCCTCAATCCTCAATCCTCAATACTCAATCCTCATTCCTCAATCCTCATTCCTCAAACCTCAATCCACAACCCTCAGTCCTCATCCTCAATTCTCAATTCTCAATCCTCAATCCTCAATCCTCAATCTTCAATCCTTAATAATCAATTTTCAATCCTCAATCCTCAATACTCAGTCATCAATCCTCAATCTTCAATACTCAATCCTCAATCGTCAATCCTCTATCCTCAATCCTCAACCCTCAGTCCTCATTATCAGTTCTCAATTCTCAATCCTCAATCCTCAGTCCTCAATCCTCAGTCCTCAATGATCAATCCTCAATCCTCAATCTTCAATCCTCAATACTCAATCTTCAATCCTCAATCCTCAGTCCTCAGTCCTCAAACCTCAATCCTCAATCCTCAATACTCATTCTTCAATCCTCAATACCCAATCCTCAATCTTCAATCCTCAATCCTCAATCCTCAATTCTCAATCCTCAATCCACAGTCCTCAGTCCTCAAACCTCAATCCTCAACCCTCAGCCCTCATCCTCAATACTGAATCCTCAATTCTCAATCCTCAATCTTCAATCCTCAATACTCAATCTTCAGTCCTCAATCCTCAGTCCTCAAACCTCAATTCTGAATCCTCAATCCTGAATCCTCAATCCTCGGCCCTCAGTCCTCAATCCTCAATCATCAATCCTCAATCTTCAATACTCAATACACAATCCTCAATCCCCAATCCTCAATCCTCAATCATCAATCCTCAACCTTCAATACTCACTCCTCAATCCTCAATCTTCAATCCTCAATACTCAACCATCAATCCTCAGTCTCAACACTCAATAGAATATCCTGAATTCTCAGGATTCAATACTCAAACCTCAATCCTCAACCCTCAGCCCTCATCCTCCGTCCTCAATCCTCAATCCTCAATCCTCATTCTTGAGTCCCCGATACTCAATTTTCAATCCTCAATCCTCAATCCTCAATCCTCAATCCTCAATCCTCAGTCATCAATACTCAATCTTCAATACTCAATCCTCAATCCTCAATCCTCAATCCTCAATACTCAATCCTCAATCCTCAATCCTCATTCCTCAAACCTCAACCCACATACCTCAGTCCTCATCCTCAATTCTCAATTCTCAATCCTCAATCCTCAATCCTCAATCTTCAATCCTTAATAATCAATTTTCAATCCTCAATCCTCAATACTCAGTCATCAATCCTCAATCTTCAATACTCAATCCTCAATCCTCAATCCTCTATCCTCAATCCTCAACCCTCAGTCCTCATTATCAGTTCTCAGTTCTCAATCCTCAATCCTCAGTCCTCAATCCTCAGTCCTCAATGATCAATCCTCAATCCTCTATCTTCAATCCTCAATACTCAATCTTCAATCCTCAATACTCTATCCTCAATCGTCAATCTTCAGTCCTCAATACTCAATCCTCAATCCTCAACCTTCTAATCCCCAGTACCCAAACCTGAATCTTCAATCCTCAATCCTCAATCCTCAAACCTCAACCCTCATTCTTCAATCCTCAATACCCAATCCTCAATCTTCAATCCTCAATCCTCAATCCCCAATTCTCAATCCTCAATCCTCAGTCCTCAGTCCTCAAACCTCAATCCTCAACCCTCAGCCCTCATCGTCAATCCTCAATCCTCAATCCTCAATCCTTAACCTTCAATCCTCAATACTCAATCGTCACTCTTCAATCCCCAATCCTCAATCTTCAATCCTCAATCCTCAATCCTCAATCCTCAATCCTCAACCCTCAATCCTCAATCCTCAATCATCAATCCTCAATCTTCAATACTCAATACACAATCCTCAATCCCCAATCCTCAATCCTCAATCATCAATCCTCAACCTTCAATACTCACTCCTCAATCCTCAATCTTCAATCCTCAATACTCAACCATCAATCCTCAGTCTCAACACTCAATAGAATATCCTGAATTCTCAGGATTCAATACTCAAACCTCAATCCTCAACCCTCAGCCCTCATCCTCCGTCCTCAATCCTCAATCCTCAATCCTCATTCTTGAGTCCCCGATACTCAATTTTCAATCCTCAATCCTCAATCCTCAATCCTCAATCCTCAATCCTCAGTCATCAATACTCAATCTTCGATACTCAATCCTCAATCCTCAATCCTCAATCCTCAATACTCAATCCTCAATCCTCAATCCTCATTCCTCAAACCTCAACCCACATACCTCAGTCCTCATCCTCAATTCTCAATTCTCAATCCTCAATCCTCAATCCTCAATCTTCAATCCTTAATAATCAATTTTCAATCCTCAATCCTCAATACTCAGTCATCAATCCTCAATCTTCAATACTCAATCCTCAATCCTCAATCCTCTATCCTCAATCCTCAACCCTCAGTCCTCATTATCAGTTCTCAGTTCTCAATCCTCAATCCTCAGTCCTCAATCCTCAGTCCTCAATGATCAATCCTCAATCCTCAATCTTCAATCCTCAATACTCAATCTTCAATCCTCAATACTCTATCCTCAATCGTCAATCTTCAGTCCTCAATACTCAATCCTCAATCCTCAACCTTCAATCGTCAATACTCATTCTTCAATCCTCAATCCTCAACCCTCAACCCTCAATTTTCATTCCTCAATGCTCAATCCTCAATCCTCAATCCTCATTCTTCAATCCTCAATACCCAATCCTCAATCTTCAACCCTCAATCCTCAATCCTCAATTCTCAATCCTCAATCCTCAGTCCTCAGTCCTCAAACCTCAATCCTCAACCCTCAGCCCTCATCCTCAATACTGAATCCTCAATTCTCAATCCTCAATCTTCAATCCTCAGTACTCAATCTTCAATCCTCAATCCTCAGTCCTCAAACTTCAATTCTGAATCCTCAATCCTGAATCCTCAATCTTCAGACCTCAGTCCTCAACAATCTGTTGTCAATCCTCAATCCTCAATAGAATATCCTCAATTCAACGTTTTCAATACTCAATCCTCAATCCTCAATCCTCAACCCTCAACCCTCATTCTTCAATCCTCAATACCCAATCCTCAATCTTCGGTCCTCAATCCTCAATCCCCAATTCTCAATCCTCAGTCCTCAAACCTCAATCCTCAACCCTCAGCCCTCATCGTCAATCCTCAATCCTCAATCCTCAATCCTTAACCTTCAATCCTCAATACTCAATCTTCAATCCTCAATCATCAATTCTCAACCCTCAATCCTCAATCGTCAGTCTTCAATCCTCAATACTCAATCTTCAATCCTCAATCCTCAATCCTCAATACTCAATCTTCAATCCTCAATCCTTAGTCCTCAAACCTCAATTCTGAATCCTCAATCCTGAATCCTCAACCTTCAGACCTCAGTCCTCTACAATCTGTTGTCAATCCTCAATCCTCAATAGAATATCCTCAATTCAAAGTTTTCAATAGTCAATACTCAATCTGCAATCTTCAAACCTCAAACCACAAACATCAATTCTCATCACTCAACACTCAATCCTCAGTCCTCAATCATCAATCCTCAATCTTCAATACTCAATCCTCAATCCTCAATCCTCAATCCTCATTCCTCAATCATCAGTCCTCAATCTTCAACACTCAATCCTCAATCCTCAATCGTCAGTCTTCTATCCTCAGTACTCAATCTTCAATCCTCAACACTCAATCCTCTATCCTCAATCCTCAATCCTCATTCTTCAATCCTCAATACCCAATCCTCAATCTTCAATCCTCAATCCTCAATCCTCAGTCCTCAATCCTCAATCCTCAATCGTCAGTCTTCAATCCTCAATACTCAGTCTTCAATCCTCAATCCTCAAACCTCAATCCTCAATCCTCATTCTTCGATCATCAATACCCAATACTCAATCTTCAATCCTC
>NW_027480865.1:0-112392 GCF_051401765.1 Calliopsis andreniformis | reverse complement strand
CACTTGTTCTCCTCTGTCTCTTACCTGTGTCGAGCTAATCGAGAATCATGGAGCGTTCGTGTCGCTCCGGAAACGAAAGTCGTCGGTTCGAAACGAGAACGTTAGATCCATATTCCTGATCGTTGAGGCACTCTAAAACTATTAGGCTGTTTTGCTCTCTGATGCCCGTGGACCGAGAGAACGTAGAATAACGGAGCGATCGTGTCGCTCCGGAGCCCGAGCGAAAAAATTCTAAGTCCCCGTTCGTGTCGCTCCGGAGCCCAAGCGAAAAATTCTAAGTCCCCGTTCGTGTCGCTCCGGAACCGAATGTCGACGGAACGAAATGACAACGGTAGATCCTTATTCCTGGTGCTCGTGGCTCTCTAAAACCATACACTTGTTCTCCTCTGTCTCTTACCCTGTGTCGAGATAATCGAGAATCATGGAGCGTTCGTGTCGCTCCGGAACCGAAAGTCGTCGGTTCGAAACGAGAACGTTAGATCCATATTCCTGATCGTTGAGGCACTCTAAAACTATTAGGCTGTTTTGCTCTCTGATGCCCGTGGACCGAGAGAACGTAGAATAACGGAGCGATCGTGTCGCTCCGGAGCCCGAGCGAAAAAATTCTAAGTCCCCGTTCGTGTCGCTCCGGAGCCCCAGCGAAAAAATTCTAAGTCCCCGTTCGTGTCGCTCCGGAACCGAATGTCGACGGAACGAAATGACAACTGTAGATCCTTATTCCTGGTGCTCGTGGCTCTCTAAAACCATACACTTGTTCTCCTCTGTCTCTTACCTGTGTCGAGATAATCGAGAATCATGGAGCGTTCGTGTCGCTCCGGAACCGAAAGTCGTCGGTTCGAAACGAGAACGTTAGATCCATATTCCTGATCGTTGAGGCACTCTAAAACTATTAGGCTGTTTTGCTCTCTGATGCCCGTGGACCGAGAGAACGTAGAATAACGGAGCGATCGTGTCGCTCCGGAGCCCGAGCGAAAAAATTCTAAGTCCCCGTTCGTGTCGCTCCGGAGCCCGAGCGAAAAAATTCTAAGTCCCCGTTCGTGTCGCTCCGGAACCGAATGTCGACGGAACGAAATGACAACGGTAGATCCTTATTCCTGGTGCTCGTGGCTCTCTAAAACCATACACTTGTTCTCCTCTGTCTCTTACCTGTGTCGAGATAATCGAGAATCATGGAGCGTTCGTGTCGCTCCGGAACCGAAAGTCGTCGGTTCGAAACGAGAACGTTAGATCCATATTCCTGATCGTTGAGGCACTCTAAAACTATTAGGCTGTTTTGCTCTCTGATGCCCGTGGACCGAGAGAACGTAGAATAACGGAGCGATCGTGTCGCTCCGGAGCCCGAGCGAAAAAATTCTAAGTCCCCGTTCGTGTCGCTCCGGAGCCCGAGCGAAAAAATTCTAAGTCCCCGTTCGTGTCGCTCCGGAACCGAATGTCGACGGAACGAAATGACAACGGTAGATCCTTATTCCTGGTGCTCGTGGCTCTCTAAAACCATACACTTGTTCTCCTCTGTCTCTTACCTGTGTCGAGATAATCGAGAATCATGGAGCGTTCGTGTCGCTCCGGAACCGAAAGTCGTCGGTTCGAAACGAGAACGTTAGATCCATATTCCTGATCGTCGAGGCACTCTAAAACTATTAGGCTGTTTTGCTCTCTGATGCCCGTGGACCGAGAGAACGCAGAATAACGGAGCGATCGTGTCGCTCCGGAGCCCGAGCGAAAAAATTCTAAGTCCCCGTTCGTGTCGCTCCGGAGCCCGAGCGAAAAAATTCTAAGTCCCCGTTCGTGTCGCTCCGGAACCGAATGTCGACGGAACGAAATGACAACGGTAGATCCTTATTCCTGGTGCTCGTGGCTCTCTAAAACCATACACTTGTTCTCCTCTGTCTCTTACCTGTGTCGAGATAATCGAGAATCATGGAGCGTTCGTGTCGCTCCGGAACCGAAAGTCGTCGGTTCGAAACGAGAACGTTAGATCCATATTCCTGATCGTTGAGGCACTCTAAAACTATTAGGCTGTTTTGCTCTCTGATGCCCGTGGACCGAGAGAACGTAGAATAACGGAGCGATCGTGTCGCTCCGGAGCCCGAGCGAAAAAATTCTAAGTCCCCGTTCGTGTCGCTCCGGAGCCCGAGCGAAAAAATTCTAAGTCCCCGTTCGTGTCGCTCCGGAACCGAATGTCGACGGAACGAAATGACAACGGTAGATCCTTATTCCTGGTGCTCGTGGCTCTCTAAAACCATACACTTGTTCTCCTCTGTCTCTTACCTGTGTCGAGATAATCGAGAATCATGGAGCGTTCGTGTCGCTCCGGAACCGAAAGTCGTCGGTTCGAAACGAGAACGTTAGATCCATATTCCTGATCGTTGAGGCACTCTAAAACTATTAGGCTGTTTTGCTCTCTGATGCCCGTGGACCGAGAGAACGTAGAATAACGGAGCGATCGTGTCGCTCCGGAGCCCGAGCGAAAAAATTCTAAGTCCCCGTTCGTGTCGCTCCGGAGCCCGAGCGAAAAAATTCTAAGTCCCCGTTCGTGTCGCTCCGGAACCGAATGTCGACGGAACGAAATGACAACGGTAGATCCTTATTCCTGGTGCTCGTGGCTCTCTAAAACCATACACTTGTTCTCCTCTGTCTCTTACCTGTGTCGAGATAATCGAGAATCATGGAGCGTTCGTGTCGCTCCGGAACCGAAAGTCGTCGGTTCGAAACGAGAACGTTAGATCCATATTCCTGATCGTCGAGGCACTCTAAAACTATTAGGCTGTTTTGCTCTCTGATGCCCGTGGACCGAGAGAACGTAGAATAACGGAGCGATCGTGTCGCTCCGGAGCCCGAGCGAAAAAATTCTAAGTCCCCGTTCGTGTCGCTCCGGAGCCCGAGCGAAAAAATTCTAAGTCCCCGTTCGTGTCGCTCCGGAACCGAATGTCGACGGAACGAAATGACAACGGTAGATCCTTATTCCTGGTGCTCGTGGCTCTCTAAAACCATACACTTGTTCTCCTCTGTCTCTTACCTGTGTCGAGCTAATCGAGAATCATGGAGCGTTCGTGTCGCTCCGGAACCGAAAGTCGTCGGTTCGAAACGAGAACGTTAGATCCATATTCCTGATCGTTGAGGCACTCTAAAACTATTAGGCTGTTTTGCTCTCTGATGCCCGTGGACCGAGAGAACGTAGAATAACGGAGCGATCGTGTCGCTCCGGAGCCCGAGCGAAAAAATTCTAAGTCCCCGTTCGTGTCGCTCCGGAGCCCGAGCGAAAAAATTCTAAGTCCCCGTTCGTGTCGCTCCGGAACCGAATGTCGACGGAACGAAATGACAACTGTAGATCCTTATTCCTGGTGCTCGTGGCTCTCTAAAACCATACACTTGTTCTCCTCTGTCTCTTACCTGTGTCGAGATAATCGAGAATCATGGAGCGTTCGTGTCGCTCCGGAACCGAAAGTCGTCGGTTCGAAACGAGAACGTTAGATCCATATTCCTGATCGTTGAGGCACTCTAAAACTATTAGGCTGTTTTGCTCTCTGATGCCCGTGGACCGAGAGAACGTAGAATAACGGAGCGATCGTGTCGCTCCGGAGCCCGAGCGAAAAAATTCTAAGTCCCCGTTCGTGTCGCTCCGGAGCCCGAGCGAAAAAATTCTAAGTCCCCGTTCGTGTCGCTCCGGAACCGAATGTCGACGGAACGAAATGACAACGGTAGATCCTTATTCCTGGTGCTCGTGGCTCTCTAAAACCGTACACTTGTTCTCCTCTGTCTCTTACCTGTGTCGAGATAATCGAGAATCATGGAGCGTTCGTGTCGCTCCGGAACCGAAAGTCGTCGGTTCGAAACGAGAACGTTAGATCCATATTCCTGATCGTTGAGGCACTCTAAAACTATTAGGCTGTTTTGCTCTCTGATGCCCGTGGACCGAGAGAACGTAGAATAACGGAGCGATCGTGTCGCTCCGGAGCCCGAGCGAAAAAATTCTAAGTCCCCGTTCGTGTCGCTCCGGAGCCCGAGCGAAAAAATTCTAAGTCCCCGTTCGTGTCGCTCCGGAACCGAATGTCGACGGAACGAAATGACAACTGTAGATCCTTATTCCTGGTGCTCGTGGCTCTCTAAAACCATACACTTGTTCTCCTCTGTCTCTTACCTGTGTCGAGATAATCGAGAATCATGGAGCGTTCGTGTCGCTCCGGAACCGAAAGTCGTCGGTTCGAAACGAGAACGTTAGATCCATATTCCTGATCGTTGAGGCACTCTAAAACTATTAGGCTGTTTTGCTCTCTGATGCCCGTGGACCGAGAGAACGTAGAATAACGGAGCGATCGTGTCGCTCCGGAGCCCGAGCGAAAATATTCTAAGTCCCCGTTCGTGTCGCTCCGGAGCCCGAGCGAAAAAATTCTAAGTCCCCGTTCGTGTCGCTCCGGAACCGAATGTCGACGGAACGAAATGACAACGGTAGATCCTTATTCCTGGTGCTCGTGGCTCTCTAAAACCATACACTTGTTCTCCTCTGTCTCTTACCTGTGTCGAGATAATCGAGAATCATGGAGCGTGCGTGTCGCTCCGGAACCGAAAGTCGTCGGTTCGAAACGAGAACGTTAGATCCATATTCCTGATCGTTGAGGCACTCTAAAACTATTAGGCTGTTTTGCTCTCTGATGCCCGTGGACCGAGAGAACGTAGAATAACGGAGCGATCGTGTCGCTCCGGAGCCCGAGCGAAAAAATTCTAAGTCCCCGTTCGTGTCGCTCCGGAGCCCGAGCGAAAAAATTCTAAGTCCCCGTTCGTGTCGCTCCGGAGCCCGAGCGAAAAAATTCTAAGTCCCCGTTCGTGTCGCTCCGGAACCGAATGTCGACGGAACGAAATGACAACGGTAGATCCTTATTCCTGGTGCTCGTGGCTCTCTAAAGCCATACACTTGTTCTCCTCTGTCTCTTACCTGTGTCGAGATAATCGAGAATCATGGAGCGTTCGTGTCGCTCCGGAACCGAAAGTCGTCGGTTCGAAACGGGAACGTTAGATCCATATTCCTGATCGTCGAGGCACTCTAAAACTATTAGGCTGTTTTGCTCTCTGATGCCCGTGGACCGAGAGAACGCAGAATAACGGAGCGATCGTGTCGCTCCGGAGCCCGAGCGAAAAAATTCTAAGTCCCCGTTCGTGTCGCTCCGGAGCCCGAGCGAAAAAATTCTAAGTCCCCGTTCGTGTCGCTCCGGAACCGAATGTCGACGGAACGAAATGACAACGGTAGATCCTTATTCCTGGTGCTCGTGGCTCTCTAAAACCATACACTTGTTCTCCTCTGTCTCTTACCTGTGTCGAGATAATCGAGAATCATGGAGCGTTCGTGTCGCTCCGGAACCGAAAGTCGTCGGTTCGAAACGAGAACGTTAGATCCATATTCCTGATCGTTGAGGCACTCTAAAACTATTAGGCTGTTTTGCTCTCTGATGCCCGTGGACCGAGAGAACGTAGAATAACGGAGCGATCGTGTCGCTCCGGAGCCCGAGCGAAAAAATTCTAAGTCCCCGTTCGTGTCGCTCCGGAGCCCGAGCGAAAAAATTCTAAGTCCCCGTTCGTGTCGCTCCGGAACCGAATGTCGACGGAACGAAATGACAACGGTAGATCCTTATTCCTGGTGCTCGTGGCTCTCTAAAACCATACACTTGTTCTCCTCTGTCTCTTACCTGTGTCGAGATAATCGAGAATCATGGAGCGTTCGTGTCGCTCCGGAACCGAAAGTCGTCGGTTCGAAACGAGAACGTTAGATCCATATTCCTGATCGTTGAGGCACTCTAAAACTATTAGGCTGTTTTGCTCTCTGATGCCCGTGGACCGAGAGAACGTAGAATAACGGAGCGATCGTGTCGCTCCGGAGCCCGAGCGAAAAAATTCTAAGTCCCCGTTCGTGTCGCTCCGGAGCCCGAGCGAAAAAATTCTAAGTCCCCGTTCGTGTCGCTCCGGAACCGAATGTCGACGGAACGAAATGACAACGGTAGATCCTTATTCCTGGTGCTCGTGGCTCTCTAAAACCATACACTTGTTCTCCTCTGTCTCTTACCTGTGTCGAGCTAATCGAGAATCATGGAGCGTTCGTGTCGCTCCGGAAACGAAAGTCGTCGGTTCGAAACGAGAACGTTAGATCCATATTCCTGATCGTTGAGGCACTCTAAAACTATTAGGCTGTTTTGCTCTCTGATGCCCGTGGACCGAGAGAACGTAGAATAACGGAGCGATCGTGTCGCTCCGGAGCCCGAGCGAAAAAATTCTAAGTCCCCGTTCGTGTCGCTCCGGAGCCCGAGCGAAAAAATTCTAAGTCCCCGTTCGTGTCGCTCCGGAACCGAATGTCGACGGAACGAAATGACAACGGTAGATCCTTATTCCTGGTGCTCGTGGCTCTCTAAAACCATACACTTGTTCTCCTCTGTCTCTTACCTGTGTCGAGCTAATCGAGAATCATGGAGCGTTCGTGTCGCTCCGGAAACGAAAGTCGTCGGTTCGAAACGAGAACGTTAGATCCATATTCCTGATCGTTGAGGCACTCTAAAACTATTAGGCTGTTTTGCTCTCTGATGCCCGTGGACCGAGAGAACGTAGAATAACGGAGCGATCGTGTCGCTCCGGAGCCCGAGCGAAAAAATTCTAAGTCCCCGTTCGTGTCGCTCCGGAGCCCGAGCGAAAAAATTCTAAGTCCCCGTTCGTGTCGCTCCGGAACCGAATGTCGACGGAACGAAATGACAACGGTAGATCCTTATTCCTGGTGCTCGTGGCTCTCTAAAACCATACACTTGTTCTCCTCTGTCTCTTACCTGTGTCGAGATAATCGAGAATCATGGAGCGTTCGTGTCGCTCCGGAACCGAAAGTCGTCGGTTCGAAACGAGAACGTTAGATCTATATTCCTGATCGTTGAGGCACTCTAAAACTATTAGGCTGTTTTGCTCTCTGATGCCCGTGGACCGAGAGAACGTAGAATAACGGAGCGATCGTGTCGCTCCGGAGCCCGAGCGAAAAAATTCTAAGTCCCCGTTCGTGTCGCTCCGGAGCCCGAGCGAAAAAATTCTAAGTCCCCGTTCGTGTCGCTCCGGAACCGAATGTCGACGGAACGAAATGACAACGGTAGATCCTTATTCCTGGTGCTCGTGGCTCTCTAAAACCATACACTTGTTCTCCTCTGTCTCTTACCTGTGTCGAGATAATCGAGAATCATGGAGCGTTCGTGTCGCTCCGGAACCGAAAGTCGTCGGTTCGAAACGAGAACGTTAGATCCATATTCCTGATCGTTGAGGCACTCCAAAACTATTAGGCTGTTTTGCTCTCTGATGCCCGTGGACCGAGAGAACGTAGAATAACGGAGCGATCGTGTCGCTCCGGAGCCCGAGCGAAAAAATTCTAAGTCCCCGTTCGTGACGCTCCGGAGCCCGAGCGAAAAAATTCTAAGTCCCCGTTCGTGTCGCTCCGGAGCCCGAGCGAAAAAATTCTAAGTCCCCGTTCGTGTCGCTCCGGAGCCCGAGCGAAAAAATTCTAAGTCCCCGTTCGTGTCGCTCCGGAACCGAATGTCGACGGAGCGAAATGACAACGGTAGATCCTTATTCCTGGTGCTCGTGGCTCTCTAAAGCCATACACTTGTTCTCCTCTGTCTCTTACCTGTGTCGAGATAATCGAGAATCATGGAGCGTTCGTGTCGCTCCGGAACCGAAAGTCGTCGGTTCGAAACGAGAACGTTAGATCCATATTCCTGATCGTCGAGGCACTCTAAAACTATTAGGCTGTTTTGCTCTCTGATGCCCGTGGACCGAGAGAACGCAGAATAACGGAGCGATCGTGTCGCTCCGGAGCCCGAGCGAAAAAATTCTAAGTCCCCGTTCGTGTCGCTCCGGAGCCCGAGCGAAAAAATTCTAAGTCCCCGTTCGTGTCGCTCCGGAACCGAATGTCGACGGAACGAAATGACAACGGTAGATCCTTATTCCTGGTGCTCGTGGCTCTCTAAAACCATACACTTGTTCTCCTCTGTCTCTTACCTGTGTCGAGCTAATCGAGAATCATGGAGCGTTCGTGTCGCTCCGGAAACGAAAGTCGTCGGTTCGAAACGAGAACGTTAGATCCATATTCCTGATCGTTGAGGCACTCTAAAACTATTAGGCTGTTTTGCTCTCTGATGCCCGTGGACCGAGAGAACGTAGAATAACGGAGCGATCGTGTCGCTCCGGAGCCCGAGCGAAAAAATTCTAAGTCCCCGTTCGTGTCGCTCCGGAGCCCAAGCGAAAAAATTCTAAGTCCCCGTTCGTGTCGCTCCGGAACCGAATGTCGACGGAACGAAATGACAACGGTAGATCCTTATTCCTGGTGCTCGTGGCTCTCTAAAACCATACACTTGTTCTCCTCTGTCTCTTACCTGTGTCGAGATAATCGAGAATCATGGAGCGTTCGTGTCGCTCCGGAACCGAAAGTCGTCGGTTCGAAACGAGAACGTTAGATCCATATTCCTGATCGTTGAGGCACTCTAAAACTATTAGGCTGTTTTGCTCTCTGATGCCCGTGGACCGAGAGAACGTAGAATAACGGAGCGATCGTGTCGCTCCGGAGCCCGAGCGAAAAAATTCTAAGTCCCCGTTCGTGTCGCTCCGGAGCCCGAGCGAAAAAATTCTAAGTCCCCGTTCGTGTCGCTCCGGAACCGAATGTCGACGGAACGAAATGACAACGGTAGATCCTTATTCCTGGTGCTCGTGGCTCTCTAAAACCATGCACTTGTTCTCCTCTGTCTCTTACCTGTGTCGAGATAATCGAGAATCATGGAGCGTTCGTGTCGCTCCGGAACCGAAAGTCGTCGGATCGAAACGAGAACGTTAGATCCATATTCCTGATCGTTGAGGCACTCTAAAACTATTAGGCTGTTTTGCTCTCTGATGCCCGTGGACCGAGAGAACGTAGAATAACGGAGCGATCGTGTCGCTCCGGAGCCCGAGCGAAAAAATTCTAAGTCCCCGTTCGTGTCGCTCCGGAGCCCGAGCGAAAAAATTCTAAGTCCCCGTTCGTGTCGCTCCGGAAACGAATGTCGACGGAACGAAATGACAACTGTAGATCCTTATTCCTGGTGCTCGTGGCTCTCTAAAACCATACACTTGTTCTCCTCTGTCTCTTACCTGTGTCGAGATAATCGAGAATCATGGAGCGTTCGTGTCGCTCCGGAACCGAAAGTCGTCGGTTCGAAACGAGAACGTTAGATCCATATTCCTGATCGTTGAGGCACTCTAAAACTATTAGGCTGTTTTGCTCTCTGATGCCCGTGGACCGAGAGAACGTAGAATAACGGAGCGATCGTGTCGCTCCGGAGCCCGAGCGAAAAAATTCTAAGTCCCCGTTCGTGTCGCTCCGGAGCCCGAGCGAAAAAATTCTAAGTCCCCGTTCGTGTCGCTCCGGAACCGAATGTCGACGGAACGAAATGACAACGGTAGATCCTTATTCCTGGTGCTCGTGGCTCTCTAAAACCATACACTTGTTCTCCTCTGTCTCTTACCTGTGTCGAGATAATCGAGAATCATGGAGCGTTCGTGTCGCTCCGGAACCGAAAGTCGTCGGTTCGAAACGAGAACGTTAGATCCATATTCCTGATCGTTGAGGCACTCTAAAACTATTAGGCTGTTTTGCTCTCTGATGCCCGTGGACCGAGAGAACGTAGAATAACGGAGCGATCGTGTCGCTCCGGAGCCCGAGCGAAAAAATTCTAAGTCCCCGTTCGTGTCGCTCCGGAGCCCGAGCGAAAAAATTCTAAGTCCCCGTTCGTGTCGCTCCGGAACCGAATGTCGACGGAACGAAATGACAACGGTAGATCCTTATTCCTGGTGCTCGTGGCTCTCTAAAACCATACACTTGTTCTCCTCTGTCTCTTACCTGTGTCGAGATAATCGAGAATCATGGAGCGTTCGTGTCGCTCCGGAACCGAAAGTCGTCGGTTCGAAACGAGAACGTTAGATCCATATTCCTGATCGTTGAGGCACTCTAAAGCTATTAGGCTGTTTTGCTCTCTGATGCCCGTGGACCGAGAGAACGTAGAATAACGGAGCGATCGTGTCGCTCCGGAGCCCGAGCGAAAAAATTCTAAGTCCCCGTTCGTGTCGCTCCGGAGCCCGAGCGAAAAAATTCTAAGTCCCCGTTCGTGTCGCTCCGGAACCGAATGTCGACGGAACGAAATGACAACGGTAGATCCTTATTCCTGGTGCTCGTGGCTCTCTAAAACCATACACTTGTTCTCCTCTGTCTCTTACCTGTGTCGAGATAATCGAGAATCATGGAGCGTTCGTGTCGCTCCGGAAACGAAAGTCGTCGGTTCGAAACGAGAACGTTAGATCCATATTCCTGATCGTTGAGGCACTCTAAAACTATTAGGCTGTTTTGCTCTCTGATGCCCGTGGACCGAGAGAACGTAGAATAACGGAGCGATCGTGTCGCTCCGGAGCCCGAGCGAAAAAATTCTAAGTCCCCGTTCGTGTCGCTCCGGAGCCCGAGCGAAAAAATTCTAAGTCCCCGTTCGTGTCGCTCCGGAACCGAATGTCGACGGAACGAAATGACAACGGTAGATCCTTATTCCTGGTGCTCGTGGCTCTCTAAAACCATACACTTGTTCTCCTCTGTCTCTTACCTGTGTCGAGATAATCGAGAATCATGGAGCGTTCGTGTCGCTCCGGAACCGAAAGTCGTCGGTTCGAAACGAGAACGTTAGATCCATATTCCTGATCGTTGAGGCACTCTAAAACTATTAGGCTGTTTTGCTCTCTGATGCCCGTGGACCGAGAGAACGTAGAATAACGGAGCGATCGTGTCGCTCCGGAGCCCGAGCGAAAAAATTCTAAGTCCCCGTTCGTGTCGCTCCGGAGCCCGAGCGAAAAAATTCTAAGTCCCCGTTCGTGTCGCTCCGGAACCGAATGTCGACGGAACGAAATGACAACTGTAGATCCTTATTCCTGGTGCTCGTGGCTCTCTAAAACCATACACTTGTTCTCCTCTGTCTCTTACCTGTGTCGAGATAATCGAGAATCATGGAGCGTTCGTGTCGCTCCGGAACCGAAAGTCGTCGGTTCGAAACGAGAACGTTAGATCCATATTCCTGATCGTTGAGGCACTCTAAAACTATTAGGCTGTTTTGCTCTCTGATGCCCGTGGACCGAGAGAACGTAGAATAACGGAGCGATCGTGTCGCTCCGGAGCCCGAGCGAAAAAATTCTAAGTCCCCGTTCGTGTCGCTCCGGAGCCCGAGCGAAAAAATTCTAAGTCCCCGTTCGTGTCGCTCCGGAACCGAATGTCGACGGAACGAAATGACAACGGTAGATCCTTATTCCTGGTGCTCGTGGCTCTCTAAAACCATACACTTGTTCTCCTCTGTCTCTTACCTGTGTCGAGATAATCGAGAATCATGGAGCGTTCGTGTCGCTCCGGAACCGAAAGTCGTCGGTTCGAAACGAGAACGTTAGATCCATATTCCTGATCGTTGAGGCACTCTAAAACTATTAGGCTGTTTTGCTCTCTGATGCCCGTGGACCGAGAGAACGTAGAATAACGGAGCGATCGTGTCGCTCCGGAGCCCGAGCGAAAAAATTCTAAGTCCCCGTTCGTGTCGCTCCGGAGCCCGAGCGAAAAAATTCTAAGTCCCCGTTCGTGTCGCTCCGGAACCGAATGTCGACGGAACGAAATGACAACGGTAGATCCTTATTCCTGGTGCTCGTGGCTCTCTAAAACCATACACTTGTTCTCCTCTGTCTCTTACCTGTGTCGAGATAATCGAGAATCATGGAGCGTTCGTGTCGCTCCGGAACCGAAAGTCGTCGGTTCGAAACAAGAACGTTAGATCCATATTCCTGATCGTTGAGGCACTCCAAAACTATTAGGCTGTTTTGCTCTCTGATGCCCGTGGACCGAGAGAACGTAGAATAACGGAGCGATCGTGTCGCTCCGGAGCCCGAGCGAAAAAATTCTAAGTCCCCGTTCGTGTCGCTCCGGAGCCCGAGCGAAAAAATTCTAAGTCCCCGTTCGTGTCGCTCCGGAACCGAATGTCGACGGAACGAAATGACAACGGTAGATCCTTATTCCTGGTGCTCGTGGCTCTCTAAAACCATACACTTGTTCTCCTCTGTCTCTTACCTGTGTCGAGCTAATCGAGAATCATGGAGCGTTCGTGTCGCTCCGGAACCGAAAGTCGTCGGTTCGAAACGAGAACGTTAGATCCATATTCCTGATCGTTGAGGCACTCTAAAACTATTAGGCTGTTTTGCTCTCTGATGCCCGTGGACCGAGAGAACGTAGAATAACGGAGCGATCGTGTCGCTCCGGAGCCCGAGCGAAAAAATTCTAAGTCCCCGTTCGTGTCGCTCCGGAGCCCGAGCGAAAAAATTCTAAGTCCCCGTTCGTGTCGCTCCGGAACCGAATGTCGACGGAACGAAATGACAACTGTAGATCCTTATTCCTGGTGCTCGTGGCTCTCTAAAACCATACACTTGTTCTCCTCTGTCTCTTACCTGTGTCGAGATAATCGAGAATCATGGAGCGTTCGTGTCGCTCCGGAACCGAAAGTCGTCGGTTCGAAACGAGAACGTTAGATCCATATTCCTGATCGTTGAGGCACTCTAAAACTATTAGGCTGTTTTGCTCTCTGATGCCCGTGGACCGAGAGAACGTAGAATAACGGAGCGATCGTGTCGCTCCGGAGCCCGAGCGAAAAAATTCTAAGTCCCCGTTCGTGTCGCTCCGGAGCCCGAGCGAAAAAATTCTAAGTCCCCGTTCGTGTCGCTCCGGAACCGAATGTCGACGGAACGAAATGACAACTGTAGATCCTTATTCCTGGTGCTCGTGGCTCTCTAAAACCATACACTTGTTCTCCTCTGTCTCTTACCTGTGTCGAGATAATCGAGAATCATGGAGCGTTCGTGTCGCTCCGGAACCGAAAGTCGTCGGTTCGAAACGAGAACGTTAGATCCATATTCCTGATCGTTGAGGCACTCTAAAACTATTAGGCTGTTTTGCTCTCTGATGCCCGTGGACCGAGAGAACGTAGAATAACGGAGCGATCGTGTCGCTCCGGAGCCCGAGCGAAAATATTCTAAGTCCCCGTTCGTGTCGCTCCGGAGCCCGAGCGAAAAAATTCTAAGTCCCCGTTCGTGTCGCTCCGGAACCGAATGTCGACGGAACGAAATGACAACGGTAGATCCTTATTCCTGGTGCTCGTGGCTCTCTAAAACCATACACTTGTTCTCCTCTGTCTCTTACCTGTGTCGAGATAATCGAGAATCATGGAGCGTGCGTGTCGCTCCGGAACCGAAAGTCGTCGGTTCGAAACGAGAACGTTAGATCCATATTCCTGATCGTTGAGGCACTCTAAAACTATTAGGCTGTTTTGCTCTCTGATGCCCGTGGACCGAGAGAACGTAGAATAACGGAGCGATCGTGTCGCTCCGGAGCCCGAGCGAAAAAATTCTAAGTCCCCGTTCGTGTCGCTCCGGAGCCCGAGCGAAAAAATTCTAAGTCCCCGTTCGTGTCGCTCCGGAGCCCGAGCGAAAAAATTCTAAGTCCCCGTTCGTGTCGCTCCGGAACCGAATGTCGACGGAACGAAATGACAACGGTAGATCCTTATTCCTGGTGCTCGTGGCTCTCTAAAGCCATACACTTGTTCTCCTCTGTCTCTTACCTGTGTCGAGATAATCGAGAATCATGGAGCGTTCGTGTCGCTCCGGAACCGAAAGTCGTCGGTTCGAAACGGGAACGTTAGATCCATATTCCTGATCGTCGAGGCACTCTAAAACTATTAGGCTGTTTTGCTCTCTGATGCCCGTGGACCGAGAGAACGCAGAATAACGGAGCGATCGTGTCGCTCCGGAGCCCGAGCGAAAAAATTCTAAGTCCCCGTTCGTGTCGCTCCGGAGCCCGAGCGAAAAAATTCTAAGTCCCCGTTCGTGTCGCTCCGGAACCGAATGTCGACGGAACGAAATGACAACGGTAGATCCTTATTCCTGGTGCTCGTGGCTCTCTAAAACCATACACTTGTTCTCCTCTGTCTCTTACCTGTGTCGAGCTAATCGAGAATCATGGAGCGTTCGTGTCGCTCCGGAAACGAAAGTCGTCGGTTCGAAACGAGAACGTTAGATCCATATTCCTGATCGTTGAGGCACTCTAAAACTATTAGGCTGTTTTGCTCTCTGATGCCCGTGGACCGAGAGAACGTAGAATAACGGAGCGATCGTGTCGCTCCGGAGCCCGAGCGAAAAAATTCTAAGTCCCCGTTCGTGTCGCTCCGGAGCCCGAGCGAAAAAATTCTAAGTCCCCGTTCGTGTCGCTCCGGAACCGAATGTCGACGGAACGAAATGACAACGGTAGATCCTTATTCCTGGTGCTCGTGGCTCTCTAAAACCATACACTTGTTCTCCTCTGTCTCTTACCTGTGTCGAGATAATCGAGAATCATGGAGCGTTCGTGTCGCTCCGGAACCGAAAGTCGTCGGTTCGAAACGAGAACGTTAGATCTATATTCCTGATCGTTGAGGCACTCTAAAACTATTAGGCTGTTTTGCTCTCTGATGCCCGTGGACCGAGAGAACGTAGAATAACGGAGCGATCGTGTCGCTCCGGAGCCCGAGCGAAAAAATTCTAAGTCCCCGTTCGTGTCGCTCCGGAGCCCGAGCGAAAAAATTCTAAGTCCCCGTTCGTGTCGCTCCGGAACCGAATGTCGACGGAACGAAATGACAACGGTAGATCCTTATTCCTGGTGCTCGTGGCTCTCTAAAACCATACACTTGTTCTCCTCTGTCTCTTACCTGTGTCGAGATAATCGAGAATCATGGAGCGTTCGTGTCGCTCCGGAACCGAAAGTCGTCGGTTCGAAACGAGAACGTTAGATCCATATTCCTGATCGTTGAGGCACTCCAAAACTATTAGGCTGTTTTGCTCTCTGATGCCCGTGGACCGAGAGAACGTAGAATAACGGAGCGATCGTGTCGCTCCGGAGCCCGAGCGAAAAAATTCTAAGTCCCCGTTCGTGACGCTCCGGAGCCCGAGCGAAAAAATTCTAAGTCCCCGTTCGTGTCGCTCCGGAGCCCGAGCGAAAAAATTCTAAGTCCCCGTTCGTGTCGCTCCGGAGCCCGAGCGAAAAAATTCTAAGTCCCCGTTCGTGTCGCTCCGGAACCGAATGTCGACGGAGCGAAATGACAACGGTAGATCCTTATTCCTGGTGCTCGTGGCTCTCTAAAGCCATACACTTGTTCTCCTCTGTCTCTTACCTGTGTCGAGATAATCGAGAATCATGGAGCGTTCGTGTCGCTCCGGAACCGAAAGTCGTCGGTTCGAAACGAGAACGTTAGATCCATATTCCTGATCGTCGAGGCACTCTAAAACTATTAGGCTGTTTTGCTCTCTGATGCCCGTGGACCGAGAGAACGCAGAATAACGGAGCGATCGTGTCGCTCCGGAGCCCGAGCGAAAAAATTCTAAGTCCCCGTTCGTGTCGCTCCGGAGCCCGAGCGAAAAAATTCTAAGTCCCCGTTCGTGTCGCTCCGGAACCGAATGTCGACGGAACGAAATGACAACGGTAGATCCTTATTCCTGGTGCTCGTGGCTCTCTAAAACCATACACTTGTTCTCCTCTGTCTCTTACCTGTGTCGAGCTAATCGAGAATCATGGAGCGTTCGTGTCGCTCCGGAAACGAAAGTCGTCGGTTCGAAACGAGAACGTTAGATCCATATTCCTGATCGTTGAGGCACTCTAAAACTATTAGGCTGTTTTGCTCTCTGATGCCCGTGGACCGAGAGAACGTAGAATAACGGAGCGATCGTGTCGCTCCGGAGCCCGAGCGAAAAAATTCTAAGTCCCCGTTCGTGTCGCTCCGGAGCCCAAGCGAAAAAATTCTAAGTCCCCGTTCGTGTCGCTCCGGAACCGAATGTCGACGGAACGAAATGACAACGGTAGATCCTTATTCCTGGTGCTCGTGGCTCTCTAAAACCATACACTTGTTCTCCTCTGTCTCTTACCTGTGTCGAGATAATCGAGAATCATGGAGCGTTCGTGTCGCTCCGGAACCGAAAGTCGTCGGTTCGAAACGAGAACGTTAGATCCATATTCCTGATCGTTGAGGCACTCTAAAACTATTAGGCTGTTTTGCTCTCTGATGCCCGTGGACCGAGAGAACGTAGAATAACGGAGCGATCGTGTCGCTCCGGAGCCCGAGCGAAAAAATTCTAAGTCCCCGTTCGTGTCGCTCCGGAGCCCGAGCGAAAAAATTCTAAGTCCCCGTTCGTGTCGCTCCGGAACCGAATGTCGACGGAACGAAATGACAACGGTAGATCCTTATTCCTGGTGCTCGTGGCTCTCTAAAACCATGCACTTGTTCTCCTCTGTCTCTTACCTGTGTCGAGATAATCGAGAATCATGGAGCGTTCGTGTCGCTCCGGAACCGAAAGTCGTCGGATCGAAACGAGAACGTTAGATCCATATTCCTGATCGTTGAGGCACTCTAAAACTATTAGGCTGTTTTGCTCTCTGATGCCCGTGGACCGAGAGAACGTAGAATAACGGAGCGATCGTGTCGCTCCGGAGCCCGAGCGAAAAAATTCTAAGTCCCCGTTCGTGTCGCTCCGGAGCCCGAGCGAAAAAATTCTAAGTCCCCGTTCGTGTCGCTCCGGAAACGAATGTCGACGGAACGAAATGACAACTGTAGATCCTTATTCCTGGTGCTCGTGGCTCTCTAAAACCATACACTTGTTCTCCTCTGTCTCTTACCTGTGTCGAGATAATCGAGAATCATGGAGCGTTCGTGTCGCTCCGGAACCGAAAGTCGTCGGTTCGAAACGAGAACGTTAGATCCATATTCCTGATCGTTGAGGCACTCTAAAACTATTAGGCTGTTTTGCTCTCTGATGCCCGTGGACCGAGAGAACGTAGAATAACGGAGCGATCGTGTCGCTCCGGAGCCCGAGCGAAAAAATTCTAAGTCCCCGTTCGTGTCGCTCCGGAGCCCGAGCGAAAAAATTCTAAGTCCCCGTTCGTGTCGCTCCGGAACCGAATGTCGACGGAACGAAATGACAACGGTAGATCCTTATTCCTGGTGCTCGTGGCTCTCTAAAACCATACACTTGTTCTCCTCTGTCTCTTACCTGTGTCGAGATAATCGAGAATCATGGAGCGTTCGTGTCGCTCCGGAACCGAAAGTCGTCGGTTCGAAACGAGAACGTTAGATCCATATTCCTGATCGTTGAGGCACTCTAAAACTATTAGGCTGTTTTGCTCTCTGATGCCCGTGGACCGAGAGAACGTAGAATAACGGAGCGATCGTGTCGCTCCGGAGCCCGAGCGAAAAGATTCTAAGTCCCCGTTCGTGTCGCTCCGGAGCCCGAGCGAAAAAATTCTAAGTCCCCGTTCGTGTCGCTCCGGAACCGAATGTCGACGGAACGAAATGACAACGGTAGATCCTTATTCCTGGTGCTCGTGGCTCTCTAAAACCATACACTTGTTCTCCTCTGTCTCTTACCTGTGTCGAGATAATCGAGAATCATGGAGCGTTCGTGTCGCTCCGGAACCGAAAGTCGTCGGTTCGAAACGAGAACGTTAGATCCATATTCCTGATCGTTGAGGCACTCTAAAGCTATTAGGCTGTTTTGCTCTCTGATGCCCGTGGACCGAGAGAACGTAGAATAACGGAGCGATCGTGTCGCTCCGGAGCCCGAGCGAAAAAATTCTAAGTCCCCGTTCGTGTCGCTCCGGAACCGAATGTCGACGGAACGAAATGACAACGGTAGATCCTTATTCCTGGTGCTCGTGGCTCTCTAAAACCATACACTTGTTCTCCTCTGTCTCTTACCTGTGTCGAGATAATCGAGAATCATGGAGCGTTCGTGTCGCTCCGGAAACGAAAGTCGTCGGTTCGAAACGAGAACGTTAGATCCATATTCCTGATCGTTGAGGCACTCTAAAACTATTAGGCTGTTTTGCTCTCTGATGCCCGTGGACCGAGAGAACGTAGAATAACGGAGCGATCGTGTCGCTCCGGAGCCCGAGCGAAAAAATTCTAAGTCCCCGTTCGTGTCGCTCCGGAACCGAATGTCGACGGAACGAAATGACAACGGTAGATCCTTATTCCTGGTGCTCGTGGCTCTCTAAAACCATACACTTGTTCTCCTCTGTCTCTTACCTGTGTCGAGATAATCGAGAATCATGGAGCGTTCGTGTCGCTCCGGAACCGAAAGTCGTCGGTTCGAAACGAGAACGTTAGATCCATATTCCTGATCGTTGAGGCACTCTAAAACTATTAGGCTGTTTTGCTCTCTGATGCCCGTGGACCGAGAGAACGTAGAATAACGGAGCGATCGTGTCGCTCCGGAGCCCGAGCGAAAAAATTCTAAGTCCCCGTTCGTGTCGCTCCGGAGCCCGAGCGAAAAAATTCTAAGTCCCCGTTCGTGTCGCTCCGGAGCCCGAGCGAAAAAATTCTAAGTCCCCGTTCGTGTCGCTCCGGAACCGAATGTCGACGGAACGAAATGACAACGGTAGATCCTTATTCCTGGTGCTCGTGGCTCTCTAAAGCCATACACTTGTTCTCCTCTGTCTCTTACCTGTGTCGAGATAATCGAGAATCATGGAGCGTTCGTGTCGCTCCGGAACCCAAAGTCGTCGGTTCGAAACGGGAACGTTAGATCCATATTCCTGATCGTCGAGGCACTCTAAAACTATTAGGCTGTTTTGCTCTCTGATGCCCGTGGACCGAGAGAACGCAGAATAACGGAGCGATCGTGTCGCTCCGGAGCCCGAGCGAAAAAATTCTAAGTCCCCGTTCGTGTCGCTCCGGAGCCCGAGCGAAAAAATTCTAAGTCCCCGTTCGTGTCGCTCCGGAACCGAATGTCGACGGAACGAAATGACAACGGTAGATCCTTATTCCTGGTGCTCGTGGCTCTCTAAAACCATACACTTGTTCTCCTCTGTCTCTTACCTGTGTCGAGCTAATCGAGAATCATGGAGCGTTCGTGTCGCTCCGGAAACGAAAGTCGTCGGTTCGAAACGAGAACGTTAGATCCATATTCCTGATCGTTGAGGCACTCTAAAACTATTAGGCTGTTTTGCTCTCTGATGCCCGTGGACCGAGAGAACGTAGAATAACGGAGCGATCGTGTCGCTCCGGAGCCCGAGCGAAAAAATTCTAAGTCCCCGTTCGTGTCGCTCCGGAGCCCGAGCGAAAAAATTCTAAGTCCCCGTTCGTGTCGCTCCGGAACCGAATGTCGACGGAACGAAATGACAACGGTAGATCCTTATTCCTGGTGCTCGTGGCTCTCTAAAACCATACACTTGTTCTCCTCTGTCTCTTACCTGTGTCGAGATAATCGAGAATCATGGAGCGTTCGTGTCGCTCCGGAACCGAAAGTCGTCGGTTCGAAACGAGAACGTTAGATCTATATTCCTGATCGTTGAGGCACTCTAAAACTATTAGGCTGTTTTGCTCTCTGATGCCCGTGGACCGAGAGAACGTAGAATAACGGAGCGATCGTGTCGCTCCGGAGCCCGAGCGAAAAAATTCTAAGTCCCCGTTCGTGTCGCTCCGGAGCCCGAGCGAAAAAATTCTAAGTCCCCGTTCGTGTCGCTCCGGAACCGAATGTCGACGGAACGAAATGACAACGGTAGATCCTTATTCCTGGTGCTCGTGGCTCTCTAAAACCATACACTTGTTCTCCTCTGTCTCTTACCTGTGTCGAGATAATCGAGAATCATGGAGCGTTCGTGTCGCTCCGGAACCGAAAGTCGTCGGTTCGAAACGAGAACGTTAGATCCATATTCCTGATCGTTGAGGCACTCCAAAACTATTAGGCTGTTTTGCTCTCTGATGCCCGTGGACCGAGAGAACGTAGAATAACGGAGCGATCGTGTCGCTCCGGAGCCCGAGCGAAAAAATTCTAAGTCCCCGTTCGTGACGCTCCGGAGCCCGAGCGAAAAAATTCTAAGTCCCCGTTCGTGTCGCTCCGGAGCCCGAGCGAAAAAATTCTAAGTCCCCGTTCGTGTCGCTCCGGAGCCCGAGCGAAAAAATTCTAAGTCCCCGTTCGTGTCGCTCCGGAACCGAATGTCGACGGAGCGAAATGACAACGGTAGATCCTTATTCCTGGTGCTCGTGGCTCTCTAAAGCCATACACTTGTTCTCCTCTGTCTCTTACCTGTGTCGAGATAATCGAGAATCATGGAGCGTTCGTGTCGCTCCGGAACCGAAAGTCGTCGGTTCGAAACGAGAACGTTAGATCCATATTCCTGATCGTCGAGGCACTCTAAAACTATTAGGCTGTTTTGCTCTCTGATGCCCGTGGACCGAGAGAACGCAGAATAACGGAGCGATCGTGTCGCTCCGGAGCCCGAGCGAAAAAATTCTAAGTCCCCGTTCGTGTCGCTCCGGAGCCCGAGCGAAAAAATTCTAAGTCCCCGTTCGTGTCGCTCCGGAACCGAATGTCGACGGAACGAAATGACAACGGTAGATCCTTATTCCTGGTGCTCGTGGCTCTCTAAAACCATACACTTGTTCTCCTCTGTCTCTTACCTGTGTCGAGCTAATCGAGAATCATGGAGCGTTCGTGTCGCTCCGGAAACGAAAGTCGTCGGTTCGAAACGAGAACGTTAGATCCATATTCCTGATCGTTGAGGCACTCTAAAACTATTAGGCTGTTTTGCTCTCTGATGCCCGTGGACCGAGAGAACGTAGAATAACGGAGCGATCGTGTCGCTCCGGAGCCCGAGCGAAAAAATTCTAAGTCCCCGTTCGTGTCGCTCCGGAGCCCAAGCGAAAAAATTCTAAGTCCCCGTTCGTGTCGCTCCGGAACCGAATGTCGACGGAACGAAATGACAACGGTAGATCCTTATTCCTGGTGCTCGTGGCTCTCTAAAACCATACACTTGTTCTCCTCTGTCTCTTACCTGTGTCGAGATAATCGAGAATCATGGAGCGTTCGTGTCGCTCCGGAACCGAAAGTCGTCGGTTCGAAACGAGAACGTTAGATCCATATTCCTGATCGTTGAGGCACTCTAAAACTATTAGGCTGTTTTGCTCTCTGATGCCCGTGGACCGAGAGAACGTAGAATAACGGAGCGATCGTGTCGCTCCGGAGCCCGAGCGAAAAAATTCTAAGTCCCCGTTCGTGTCGCTCCGGAGCCCGAGCGAAAAAATTCTAAGTCCCCGTTCGTGTCGCTCCGGAACCGAATGTCGACGGAACGAAATGACAACGGTAGATCCTTATTCCTGGTGCTCGTGGCTCTCTAAAACCATGCACTTGTTCTCCTCTGTCTCTTACCTGTGTCGAGATAATCGAGAATCATGGAGCGTTCGTGTCGCTCCGGAACCGAAAGTCGTCGGATCGAAACGAGAACGTTAGATCCATATTCCTGATCGTTGAGGCACTCTAAAACTATTAGGCTGTTTTGCTCTCTGATGCCCGTGGACCGAGAGAACGTAGAATAACGGAGCGATCGTGTCGCTCCGGAGCCCGAGCGAAAAAATTCTAAGTCCCCGTTCGTGTCGCTCCGGAGCCCGAGCGAAAAAATTCTAAGTCCCCGTTCGTGTCGCTCCGGAAACGAATGTCGACGGAACGAAATGACAACTGTAGATCCTTATTCCTGGTGCTCGTGGCTCTCTAAAACCATACACTTGTTCTCCTCTGTCTCTTACCTGTGTCGAGATAATCGAGAATCATGGAGCGTTCGTGTCGCTCCGGAACCGAAAGTCGTCGGTTCGAAACGAGAACGTTAGATCCATATTCCTGATCGTTGAGGCACTCTAAAACTATTAGGCTGTTTTGCTCTCTGATGCCCGTGGACCGAGAGAACGTAGAATAACGGAGCGATCGTGTCGCTCCGGAGCCCGAGCGAAAAAATTCTAAGTCCCCGTTCGTGTCGCTCCGGAGCCCGAGCGAAAAAATTCTAAGTCCCCGTTCGTGTCGCTCCGGAACCGAATGTCGACGGAACGAAATGACAACGGTAGATCCTTATTCCTGGTGCTCGTGGCTCTCTAAAACCATACACTTGTTCTCCTCTGTCTCTTACCTGTGTCGAGATAATCGAGAATCATGGAGCGTTCGTGTCGCTCCGGAACCGAAAGTCGTCGGTTCGAAACGAGAACGTTAGATCCATATTCCTGATCGTTGAGGCACTCTAAAACTATTAGGCTGTTTTGCTCTCTGATGCCCGTGGACCGAGAGAACGTAGAATAACGGAGCGATCGTGTCGCTCCGGAGCCCGAGCGAAAAGATTCTAAGTCCCCGTTCGTGTCGCTCCGGAGCCCGAGCGAAAAAATTCTAAGTCCCCGTTCGTGTCGCTCCGGAACCGAATGTCGACGGAACGAAATGACAACGGTAGATCCTTATTCCTGGTGCTCGTGGCTCTCTAAAACCATACACTTGTTCTCCTCTGTCTCTTACCTGTGTCGAGATAATCGAGAATCATGGAGCGTTCGTGTCGCTCCGGAACCGAAAGTCGTCGGTTCGAAACGAGAACGTTAGATCCATATTCCTGATCGTTGAGGCACTCTAAAGCTATTAGGCTGTTTTGCTCTCTGATGCCCGTGGACCGAGAGAACGTAGAATAACGGAGCGATCGTGTCGCTCCGGAGCCCGAGCGAAAAAATTCTAAGTCCCCGTTCGTGTCGCTCCGGAACCGAATGTCGACGGAACGAAATGACAACGGTAGATCCTTATTCCTGGTGCTCGTGGCTCTCTAAAACCATACACTTGTTCTCCTCTGTCTCTTACCTGTGTCGAGATAATCGAGAATCATGGAGCGTTCGTGTCGCTCCGGAAACGAAAGTCGTCGGTTCGAAACGAGAACGTTAGATCCATATTCCTGATCGTTGAGGCACTCTAAAACTATTAGGCTGTTTTGCTCTCTGATGCCCGTGGACCGAGAGAACGTAGAATAACGGAGCGATCGTGTCGCTCCGGAGCCCGAGCGAAAAAATTCTAAGTCCCCGTTCGTGTCGCTCCGGAACCGAATGTCGACGGAACGAAATGACAACGGTAGATCCTTATTCCTGGTGCTCGTGGCTCTCTAAAACCATACACTTGTTCTCCTCTGTCTCTTACCTGTGTCGAGATAATCGAGAATCATGGAGCGTTCGTGTCGCTCCGGAAACGAAAGTCGTCGGTTCGAAACGAGAACGTTAGATCCATATTCCTGATCGTTGAGGCACTCTAAAACTATTAGGCTGTTTTGCTCTCTGATGCCCGTGGACCGAGAGAACGTAGAATAACGGAGCGATCGTGTCGCTCCGGAGCCCGAGCGAAAAAATTCTAAGTCCCCGTTCGTGTCGCTCCGGAGCCCGAGCGAAAAAATTCTAAGTCCCCGTTCGTGTCGCTCCGGAACCGAATGTCGACGGAACGAAATGACAACGGTAGATCCTTATTCCTGGTGCTCGTGGCTCTCTAAAACCATACACTTGTTCTCCTCTGTCTCTTACCTGTGTCGAGATAATCGAGAATCATGGAGCGTTCGTGTCGCTCCGGAACCGAAAGTCGTCGGTTCGAAACGAGAACGTTAGATCCATATTCCTGATCGTTGAGGCACTCTAAAACTATTAGGCTGTTTTGCTCTCTGATGCCCGTGGACCGAGAGAACGTAGAATAACGGAGCGATCGTGTCGCTCCGGAGCCCGAGCGAAAAAATTCTAAGTCCCCGTTCGTGTCGCTCCGGAGCCCGAGCGAAAAAATTCTAAGTCCCCGTTCGTGTCGCTCCGGAACCGAATGTCGACGGAACGAAATGACAACTGTAGATCCTTATTCCTGGTGCTCGTGGCTCTCTAAAACCATACACTTGTTCTCCTCTGTCTCTTACCTGTGTCGAGATAATCGAGAATCATGGAGCGTTCGTGTCGCTCCGGAACCGAAAGTCGTCGGTTCGAAACGAGAACGTTAGATCCATATTCCTGATCGTTGAGGCACTCTAAAACTATTAGGCTGTTTTGCTCTCTGATGCCCGTGGACCGAGAGAACGTAGAATAACGGAGCGATCGTGTCGCTCCGGAGCCCGAGCGAAAAAATTCTAAGTCCCCGTTCGTGTCGCTCCGGAGCCCGAGCGAAAAAATTCTAAGTCCCCGTTCGTGTCGCTCCGGAACCGAATGTCGACGGAACGAAATGACAACGGTAGATCCTTATTCCTGGTGCTCGTGGCTCTCTAAAACCATACACTTGTTCTCCTCTGTCTCTTACCTGTGTCGAGATAATCGAGAATCATGGAGCGTTCGTGTCGCTCCGGAACCGAAAGTCGTCGGTTCGAAACGAGAACGTTAGATCCATATTCCTGATCGTTGAGGCACTCTAAAACTATTAGGCTGTTTTGCTCTCTGATGCCCGTGGACCGAGAGAACGTAGAATAACGGAGCGATCGTGTCGCTCCGGAGCCCGAGCGAAAAAATTCTAAGTCCCCGTTCGTGTCGCTCCGGAGCCCGAGCGAAAAAATTCTAAGTCCCCGTTCGTGTCGCTCCGGAACCGAATGTCGACGGAACGAAATGACAACGGTAGATCCTTATTCCTGGTGCTCGTGGCTCTCTAAAACCATACACTTGTTCTCCTCTGTCTCTTACCTGTGTCGAGATAATCGAGAATCATGGAGCGTTCGTGTCGCTCCGGAACCGAAAGTCGTCGGTTCGAAACAAGAACGTTAGATCCATATTCCTGATCGTTGAGGCACTCCAAAACTATTAGGCTGTTTTGCTCTCTGATGCCCGTGGACCGAGAGAACGTAGAATAACGGAGCGATCGTGTCGCTCCGGAGCCCGAGCGAAAAAATTCTAAGTCCCCGTTCGTGTCGCTCCGGAGCCCGAGCGAAAAAATTCTAAGTCCCCGTTCGTGTCGCTCCGGAACCGAATGTCGACGGAACGAAATGACAACGGTAGATCCTTATTCCTGGTGCTCGTGGCTCTCTAAAACCATACACTTGTTCTCCTCTGTCTCTTACCTGTGTCGAGCTAATCGAGAATCATGGAGCGTTCGTGTCGCTCCGGAACCGAAAGTCGTCGGTTCGAAACGAGAACGTTAGATCCATATTCCTGATCGTTGAGGCACTCTAAAACTATTAGGCTGTTTTGCTCTCTGATGCCCGTGGACCGAGAGAACGTAGAATAACGGAGCGATCGTGTCGCTCCGGAGCCCGAGCGAAAAAATTCTAAGTCCCCGTTCGTGTCGCTCCGGAGCCCGAGCGAAAAAATTCTAAGTCCCCGTTCGTGTCGCTCCGGAACCGAATGTCGACGGAACGAAATGACAACTGTAGATCCTTATTCCTGGTGCTCGTGGCTCTCTAAAACCATACACTTGTTCTCCTCTGTCTCTTACCTGTGTCGAGATAATCGAGAATCATGGAGCGTTCGTGTCGCTCCGGAACCGAAAGTCGTCGGTTCGAAACGAGAACGTTAGATCCATATTCCTGATCGTTGAGGCACTCTAAAACTATTAGGCTGTTTTGCTCTCTGATGCCCGTGGACCGAGAGAACGTAGAATAACGGAGCGATCGTGTCGCTCCGGAGCCCGAGCGAAAAAATTCTAAGTCCCCGTTCGTGTCGCTCCGGAGCCCGAGCGAAAAAATTCTAAGTCCCCGTTCGTGTCGCTCCGGAACCGAATGTCGACGGAACGAAATGACAACGGTAGATCCTTATTCCTGGTGCTCGTGGCTCTCTAAAACCGTACACTTGTTCTCCTCTGTCTCTTACCTGTGTCGAGATAATCGAGAATCATGGAGCGTTCGTGTCGCTCCGGAACCGAAAGTCGTCGGTTCGAAACGAGAACGTTAGATCCATATTCCTGATCGTTGAGGCACTCTAAAACTATTAGGCTGTTTTGCTCTCTGATGCCCGTGGACCGAGAGAACGTAGAATAACGGAGCGATCGTGTCGCTCCGGAGCCCGAGCGAAAAAATTCTAAGTCCCCGTTCGTGTCGCTCCGGAGCCCGAGCGAAAAAATTCTAAGTCCCCGTTCGTGTCGCTCCGGAACCGAATGTCGACGGAACGAAATGACAACTGTAGATCCTTATTCCTGGTGCTCGTGGCTCTCTAAAACCATACACTTGTTCTCCTCTGTCTCTTACCTGTGTCGAGATAATCGAGAATCATGGAGCGTTCGTGTCGCTCCGGAACCGAAAGTCGTCGGTTCGAAACGAGAACGTTAGATCCATATTCCTGATCGTTGAGGCACTCTAAAACTATTAGGCTGTTTTGCTCTCTGATGCCCGTGGACCGAGAGAACGTAGAATAACGGAGCGATCGTGTCGCTCCGGAGCCCGAGCGAAAAAATTCTAAGTCCCCGTTCGTGTCGCTCCGGAGCCCGAGCGAAAAAATTCTAAGTCCCCGTTCGTGTCGCTCCGGAACCGAATGTCGACGGAACGAAATGACAACGGTAGATCCTTATTCCTGGTGCTCGTGGCTCTCTAAAACCATACACTTGTTCTCCTCTGTCTCTTACCTGTGTCGAGATAATCGAGAATCATGGAGCGTGCGTGTCGCTCCGGAACCGAAAGTCGTCGGTTCGAAACGAGAACGTTAGATCCATATTCCTGATCGTTGAGGCACTCTAAAACTATTAGGCTGTTTTGCTCTCTGATGCCCGTGGACCGAGAGAACGTAGAATAACGGAGCGATCGTGTCGCTCCGGAGCCCGAGCGAAAAAATTCTAAGTCCCCGTTCGTGTCGCTCCGGAGCCCGAGCGAAAAAATTCTAAGTCCCCGTTCGTGTCGCTCCGGAGCCCGAGCGAAAAAATTCTAAGTCCCCGTTCGTGTCGCTCCGGAACCGAATGTCGACGGAACGAAATGACAACGGTAGATCCTTATTCCTGGTGCTCGTGGCTCTCTAAAGCCATACACTTGTTCTCCTCTGTCTCTTACCTGTGTCGAGATAATCGAGAATCATGGAGCGTTCGTGTCGCTCCGGAACCGAAAGTCGTCGGTTCGAAACGGGAACGTTAGATCCATATTCCTGATCGTCGAGGCACTCTAAAACTATTAGGCTGTTTTGCTCTCTGATGCCCGTGGACCGAGAGAACGCAGAATAACGGAGCGATCGTGTCGCTCCGGAGCCCGAGCGAAAAAATTCTAAGTCCCCGTTCGTGTCGCTCCGGAGCCCGAGCGAAAAAATTCTAAGTCCCCGTTCGTGTCGCTCCGGAACCGAATGTCGACGGAACGAAATGACAACGGTAGATCCTTATTCCTGGTGCTCGTGGCTCTCTAAAACCATACACTTGTTCTCCTCTGTCTCTTACCTGTGTCGAGATAATCGAGAATCATGGAGCGTTCGTGTCGCTCCGGAACCGAAAGTCGTCGGTTCGAAACGAGAACGTTAGATCCATATTCCTGATCGTTGAGGCACTCCAAAACTATTAGGCTGTTTTGCTCTCTGATGCCCGTGGACCGAGAGAACGTAGAATAACGGAGCGATCGTGTCGCTCCGGAGCCCGAGCGAAAAAATTCTAAGTCCCCGTTCGTGACGCTCCGGAGCCCGAGTGAAAAAATTCTAAGTCCCCGTTCGTGTCGCTCCGGAACCGAATGTCGACGGAACGAAATGACAACGGTAGATCCTTATTCCTGGTGCTCGTGGCTCTCTAAAACCATACACTTGTTCTCCTCTGTCTCTTACCTGTGTCGAGATAATCGAGAATCATGGAGCGTTCGTGTCGCTCCGGAACCGAAAGTCGTCGGTTCGAAACGAGAACGTTAGATCCATATTCCTGATCGTCGAGGCACTCTAAAACTATTAGGCTGTTTTGCTCTCTGATGCCCGTGGACCGAGAGAACGTAGAATAACGGAGCGATCGTGTCGCTCCGGAGCCCGAGCGAAAAAATTCTAAGTCCCCGTTCGTGTCGCTCCGGAGCCCGAGCGAAAAAATTCTAAGTCCCCGTTCGTGTCGCTCCGGAACCGAATGTCGACGGAACGAAATGACAACTGTAGATCCTTATTCCTGGTGCTCGTGGCTCTCTAAAACCATACACTTGTTCTCCTCTGTCTCTTACCTGTGTCGAGATAATCGAGAATCATGGAGCGTTCGTGTCGCTCCGGAACCGAAAGTCGTCGGTTCGAAACGAGAACGTTAGATCTATATTCCTGATCGTTGAGGCACTCTAAAACTATTAGGCTGTTTTGCTCTCTGATGCCCGTGGACCGAGAGAACGTAGAATAACGGAGCGATCGTGTCGCTCCGGAGCCCGAGCGAAAAAATTCTAAGTCCCCGTTCGTGTCGCTCCGGAGCCCGAGCGAAAAAATTCTAAGTCCCCGTTCGTGTCGCTCCGGAACCGAATGTCGACGGAACGAAATGACAACGGTAGATCCTTATTCCTGGTGCTCGTGGCTCTCTAAAACCATACACTTGTTCTCCTCTGTCTCTTACCTGTGTCGAGATAATCGAGAATCATGGAGCGTTCGTGTCGCTCCGGAACCGAAAGTCGTCGGTTCGAAACGAGAACGTTAGATCCATATTCCTGATCGTTGAGGCACTCCAAAACTATTAGGCTGTTTTGCTCTCTGATGCCCGTGGACCGAGAGAACGTAGAATAACGGAGCGATCGTGTCGCTCCGGAGCCCGAGCGAAAAAATTCTAAGTCCCCGTTCGTGTCGCTCCGGAACCGAATGTCGACGGAACGAAATGACAACGGTAGATCCTTATTCCTGGTGCTCGTGGCTCTCTAAAACCATACACTTGTTCTCCTCTGTCTCTTACCTGTGTCGAGATAATCGAGAATCATGGAGCGTTCGTGTCGCTCCGGAAACGAAAGTCGTCGGTTCGAAACGAGAACGTTAGATCCATATTCCTGATCGTTGAGGCACTCTAAAACTATTAGGCTGTTTTGCTCTCTGATGCCCGTGGACCGAGAGAACGTAGAATAACGGAGCGATCGTGTCGCTCCGGAGCCCGAGCGAAAAAATTCTAAGTCCCCGTTCGTGTCGCTCCGGAGCCCGAGCGAAAAAATTCTAAGTCCCCGTTCGTGTCGCTCCGGAACCGAATGTCGACGGAACGAAATGACAACGGTAGATCCTTATTCCTGGTGCTCGTGGCTCTCTAAAACCATACACTTGTTCTCCTCTGTCTCTTACCTGTGTCGAGATAATCGAGAATCATGGAGCGTTCGTGTCGCTCCGGAACCGAAAGTCGTCGGTTCGAAACGAGAACGTTAGATCCATATTCCTGATCGTCGAGGCACTCTAAAACTATTAGGCTGTTTTGCTCTCTGATGCCCGTGGACCGAGAGAACGTAGAATAACGGAGCGATCGTGTCGCTCCGGAGCCCGAGCGAAAAAATTCTAAGTCCCCGTTCGTGTCGCTCCGGAGCCCGAGCGAAAAAATTCTAAGTCCCCGTTCGTGTCGCTCCGGAACCGAATGTCGACGGAACGAAATGACAACGGTAGATCCTTATTCCTGGTGCTCGTGGCTCTCTAAAACCATACACTTGTTCTCCTCTGTCTCTTACCTGTGTCGAGCTAATCGAGATTCATGGAGCGTTCGTGTCGCTCCGGAAACGAAAGTCGTCGGTTCGAAACGAGAACGTTAGATCCATATTCCTGATCGTTGAGGCACTCTAAAACTATTAGGCTGTTTTGCTCTCTGATGCCCGTGGACCGAGAGAACGTAGAATAACGGAGCGATCGTGTCGCTCCGGAGCCCGAGCGAAAAAATTCTAAGTCCCCGTTCGTGTCGCTCCGGAGCCCGAGCGAAAAAATTCTAAGTCCCCGTTCGTGTCGCTCCGGAACCGAATGTCGACGGAACGAAATGACAACGGTAGATCCTTATTCCTGGTGCTCGTGGCTCTCTAAAACCATACACTTGTTCTCCTCTGTCTCTTACCTGTGTCGAGATAATCGAGAATCATGGAGCGTTCGTGTCGCTCCGGAACCGAAAGTCGTCGGTTCGAAACGAGAACGTTAGATCCATATTCCTGATCGTCGAGGCACTCTAAAACTATTAGGCTGTTTTGCTCTCTGATGCCCGTGGACCGAGAGAACGTAGAATAACGGAGCGATCGTGTCGCTCCGGAGCCCGAGCGAAAAAATTCTAAGTCCCCGTTCGTGTCGCTCCGGAGCCCGAGCGAAAAAATTCTAAGTCCCCGTTCGTGTCGCTCCGGAACCGAATGTCGACGGAACGAAATGACAACGGTAGATCCTTATTCCTGGTGCTCGTGGCTCTCTAAAACCATACACTTGTTCTCCTCTGTCTCTTACCTGTGTCGAGCTAATCGAGATTCATGGAGCGTTCGTGTCGCTCCGGAAACGAAAGTCGTCGGTTCGAAACGAGAACGTTAGATCCATATTCCTGATCGTTGAGGCACTCTAAAACTATTAGGCTGTTTTGCTCTCTGATGCCCGTGGACCGAGAGAACGTAGAATAACGGAGCGATCGTGTCGCTCCGGAGCCCGAGCGAAAAAATTCTAAGTCCCCGTTCGTGTCGCTCCGGAGCCCGAGCGAAAAAATTCTAAGTCCCCGTTCGTGTCGCTCCGGAACCGAATGTCGACGGAACGAAATGACAACGGTAGATCCTTATTCCTGGTGCTCGTGGCTCTCTAAAACCATACACTTGTTCTCCTCTGTCTCTTACCTGTGTCGAGATAATCGAGAATCATGGAGCGTTCGTGTCGCTCCGGAACCGAAAGTCGTCGGTTCGAAACGAGAACGTTAGATCCATATTCCTGATCGTTGAGGCACTCTAAAACTATTAGGCTGTTTTGCTCTCTGATGCCCGTGGACCGAGAGAACGTAGAATAACGGAGCGATCGTGTCGCTCCGGAGCCCGAGCGAAAAAATTCTAAGTCCCCGTTCGTGTCGCTCCGGAGCCCGAGCGAAAAAATTCTAAGTCCCCGTTCGTGTCGCTCCGGAACCGAATGTCGGCGGAACGAAATGACAACTGTAGATCCTTATTCCTGGTGCTCGTGGCTCTCTAAAACCATACACTTGTTCTCCTCTGTCTCTTACCTGTGTCGAGATAATCGAGAATCATGGAGCGTTCGTGTCGCTCCGGAACCGAAAGTCGTCGGTTCGAAACGAGAACGTTAGATCCATATTCCTGATCGTCGAGGCACTCTAAAACTATTAGGCTGTTTTGCTCTCTGATGCCCGTGGACCGAGAGAACGTAGAATAACGGAGCGATCGTGTCGCTCCGGAGCCCGAGCGAAAAAATTCTAAGTCCCCGTTCGTGTCGCTCCGGAGCCCGAGCGAAAAAATTCTAAGTCCCCGTTCGTGTCGCTCCGGAACCGAATGTCGACGGAACGAAATGACAACGGTAGATCCTTATTCCTGGTGCTCGTGGCTCTCTAAAACCATACACTTGTTCTCCTCTGTCTCTTACCTGTGTCGAGCTAATCGAGAATCATGGAGCGTTCGTGTCGCTCCGGAAACGAAAGTCGTCGGTTCGAAACGAGAACGTTAGATCCATATTCCTGATCGTTGAGGCACTCTAAAACTATTAGGCTGTTTTGCTCTCTGATGCCCGTGGACCGAGAGAACGTAGAATAACGGAGCGATCGTGTCGCTCCGGAGCCCGAGCGAAAAAATTCTAAGTCCCCGTTCGTGTCGCTCCGGAGCCCGAGCGAAAAAATTCTAAGTCCCCGTTCGTGTCGCTCCGGAACCGAATGTCGACGGAACGAAATGACAACGGTAGATCCTTATTCCTGGTGCTCGTGGCTCTCTAAAACCATACACTTGTTCTCCTCTGTCTCTTACCTGTGTCGAGATAATCGAGAATCATGGAGCGTTCGTGTCGCTCCGGAACCGAAAGTCGTCGGTTCGAAACGAGAACGTTAGATCCATATTCCTGATCGTTGAGGCACTCTAAAACTATTAGGCTGTTTTGCTCTCTGATGCCCGTGGACCGAGAGAACGTAGAATAACGGAGCGATCGTGTCGCTCCGGAGCCCGAGCGAAAAAATTCTAAGTCCCCGTTCGTGTCGCTCCGGAGCCCGAGCGAAAAAATTCTAAGTCCCCGTTCGTGTCGCTCCGGAACCGAATGTCGACGGAACGAAATGACAACGGTAGATCCTTATTCCTGGTGCTCGTGGCTCTCTAAAACCATACACTTGTTCTCCTCTGTCTCTTACCTGTGTCGAGATAATCGAGAATCATGGAGCGTTCGTGTCGCTCCGGAACCGAAAGTCGTCGGTTCGAAACGAGAACGTTAGATCCATATTCCTGATCGTTGAGGCACTCTAAAACTATTAGGCTGTTTTGCTCTCTGATGCCCGTGGACCGAGAGAACGTAGAATAACGGAGCGATCGTGTCGCTCCGGAGCCCGAGCGAAAAAATTCTAAGTCCCCGTTCGTGTCGCTCCGGAGCCCGAGCGAAAAAATTCTAAGTCCCCGTTCGTGTCGCTCCGGAACCGAATGTCGACGGAACGAAATGACAACGGTAGATCCTTATTCCTGGTGCTCGTGGCTCTCTAAAACCATACACTTGTTCTCCTCTGTCTCTTACCTGTGTCGAGATAATCGAGAATCATGGAGCGTTCGTGTCGCTCCGGAACCGAAAGTCGTCGGTTCGAAACGAGAACGTTAGATCCATATTCCTGATCGTTGAGGCACTCTAAAACTATTAGGCTGTTTTGCTCTCTGATGCCCGTGGACCGAGAGCACGTAGAATAACGGAGCGATCGTGTCGCTCCGGAGCCCGAGCGAAAAAATTCTAAGTCCCCGTTCGTGTCGCTCCGGAACCGAATGTCGACGGAACGAAATGACAACGGTAGATCCTTATTCCTGGTGCTCGTGGCTCTCTAAAACCATACACTTGTTCTCCTCTGTCTCTTACCTGTGTCGAGATAATCGAGAATCATGGAGCGTTCGTGTCGCTCCGGAACCGAAAGTCGTCGGTTCGAAACGAGAACGTTAGATCCATATTCCTGATCGTCGAGGCACTCTAAAACTATTAGGCTGTTTTGCTCTCTGATGCCCGTGGACCGAGAGAACGCAGAATAACGGAGCGATCGTGTCGCTCCGGAGCCCGAGGGAAAAAATTCTAAGTCCCCGTTCGTGTCGCTCCGGAGCCCGAGCGAAAAAATTCTAAGTCCCCGTTCGTGTCGCTCCGGAACCGAATGTCGACGGAACGAAATGACAACGGTAGATCCTTATTCCTGGTGCTCGTGGCTCTCTAAAACCATACACTTGTTCTCCTCTGTCTCTTACCTGTGTCGAGCTAATCGAGAATCATGGAGCGTTCGTGTCGCTCCGGAAACGAAAGTCGTCGGTTCGAAACGAGAACGTTAGATCCATATTCCTGATCGTTGAGGCACTCTAAAACTATTAGGCTGTTTTGCTCTCTGATGCCCGTGGACCGAGAGAACGTAGAATAACGGAGCGATCGTGTCGCTCCGGAGCCCGAGCGAAAAAATTCTAAGTCCCCGTTCGTGTCGCTCCGGAGCCCGAGCGAAAAAATTCTAAGTCCCCGTTCGTGTCGCTCCGGAACCGAATGTCGACGGAACGAAATGACAACGGTAGATCCTTATTCCTGGTGCTCGTGGCTCTCTAAAACCATACACTTGTTCTCCTCTGTCTCTTACCTGTGTCGAGATAATCGAGAATCATGGAGCGTTCGTGTCGCTCCGGAACCGAAAGTCGTCGGTTCGAAACGAGAACGTTAGATCCATATTCCTGATCGTTGAGGCACTCTAAAGCTATTAGGCTGTTTTGCTCTCTGATGCCCGTGGACCGAGAGAACGTAGAATAACGGAGCGATCGTGTCGCTCCGGAGCCCGAGCGAAAAAATTCTAAGTCCCCGTTCGTGTCGCTCCGGAGCCCGAGCGAAAAAATTCTAAGTCCCCGTTCGTGTCGCTCCGGAACCGAATGTCGACGGAACGAAATGACAACGGTAGATCCTTATTCCTGGTGCTCGTGGCTCTCTAAAACCATACACTTGTTCTCCTCTGTCTCTTACCTGTGTCGAGATAATCGAGAATCATGGAGCGTTCGTGTCGCTCCGGAACCGAAAGTCGTCGGTTCGAAACGAGAACGTTAGATCCATATTCCTGATCGTTGAGGCACTCTAAAACTATTAGGCTGTTTTGCTCTCTGATGCCCGTGGACCGAGAGAACGTAGAATAACGGAGCGATCGTGTCGCTCCGGAGCCCGAGCGAAAAAATTCTAAGTCCCCGTTCGTGTCGCTCCGGAGCCCGAGCGAAAAAATTCTAAGTCCCCGTTCGTGTCGCTCCGAAACCGAATGTCGACGGAACGAAATGACAACGGTAGATCCTTATTCCTGGTGCTCGTGGCTCTCTAAAACCATACACTTGTTCTCCTCTGTCTCTTACCTGTGTCGAGATAATCGAGAATCATGGAGCGTTCGTGTCGCTCCGGAACCGAAAGTCGTCGGTTCGAAACGAGAACGTTAGATCCATATTCCTGATCGTTGAGGCACTCTAAAACTATTAGGCTGTTTTGCTCTCTGATGCCCGTGGACCGAGAGAACGTAGAATAACGGAGCGATCGTGTCGCTCCGGAGCCCGAGCGAAAAAATTCTAAGTCCCCGTTCGTGTCGCTCCGGAGCCCGAGCGAAAAAATTCTAAGTCCCCGTTCGTGTCGCTCCGGAACCGAATGTCGACGGAACGAAATGACAACGGTAGATCCTTATTCCTGGTGCTCGTGGCTCTCTAAAACCATACACTTGTTCTCCTCTGTCTCTTACCTGTGTCGAGATAATCGAGAATCATGGAGCGTTCGTGTCGCTCCGGAACCGAAAGTCGTCGGTTCGAAACGAGAACGTTAGATCCATATTCCTGATCGTTGAGGCACTCTAAAGCTATTAGGCTGTTTTGCTCTCTGATGCCCGTGGACCGAGAGAACGTAGAATAACGGAGCGATCGTGTCGCTCCGGAGCCCGAGCGAAAAAATTCTAAGTCCCCGTTCGTGTCGCTCCGGAGCCCGAGCGAAAAAATTCTAAGTCCCCGTTCGTGTCGCTCCGAAACCGAATGTCGACGGAACGAAATGACAACGGTAGATCCTTATTCCTGGTGCTCGTGGCTCTCTAAAACCATACACTTGTTCTCCTCTGTCTCTTACCTGTGTCGAGATAATCGAGAATCATGGAGCGTTCGTGTCGCTCCGGAACCGAAAGTCGTCGGTTCGAAACGAGAACGTTAGATCCATATTCCTGATCGTTGAGGCACTCTAAAACTATTAGGCTGTTTTGCTCTCTGATGCCCGTGGACCGAGAGAACGTAGAATAACGGAGCGATCGTGTCGCTCCGGAGCCCGAGCGAAAAAATTCTAAGTCCCCGTTCGTGTCGCTCCGGAGCCCGAGCGAAAAAATTCTAAGTCCCCGTTCGTGTCGCTCCGGAACCGAATGTCGACGGAACGAAATGACAACGGTAGATCCTTATTCCTGGTGCTCGTGGCTCTCTAAAACCATACACTTGTTCTCCTCTGTCTCTTACCTGTGTCGAGATAATCGAGAATCATGGAGCGTTCGTGTCGCTCCGGAACCGAAAGTCGTCGGTTCGAAACGAGAACGTTAGATCCATATTCCTGATCGTTGAGGCACTCTAAAACTATTAGGCTGTTTTGCTCTCTGATGCCCGTGGACCGAGAGAACGTAGAATAACGGAGCGATCGTGTCGCTCCGGAGCCCGAGCGAAAAAATTCTAAGTCCCCGTTCGTGTCGCTCCGGAGCCCGAGCGAAAAAATTCTAAGTCCCCGTTCGTGTCGCTCCGGAACCGAATGTCGACGGAACGAAATGACAACGGTAGATCCTTATTCCTGGTGCTCGTGGCTCTCTAAAACCATACACTTGTTCTCCTCTGTCTCTTACCTGTGTCGAGATAATCGAGAATCATGGAGCGTTCGTGTCGCTCCGGAACCGAAAGTCGTCGGTTCGAAACGAGAACGTTAGATCCATATTCCTGATCGTTGAGGCACTCTAAAACTATTAGGCTGTTTTGCTCTCTGATGCCCGTGGACCGAGAGAACGTAGAATAACGGAGCGATCGTGTCGCTCCGGAGCCCGAGCGAAAAAATTCTAAGTCCCCGTTCGTGTCGCTCCGGAGCCCGAGCGAAAAAATTCTAAGTCCCCGTTCGTGTCGCTCCGGAACCGAATGTCGACGGAACGAAATGACAACGGTAGATCCTTATTCCTGGTGCTCGTGGCTCTCTAAAACCATACACTTGTTCTCCTCTGTCTCTTACCTGTGTCGAGATAATCGAGAATCATGGAGCGTTCGTGTCGCTCCGGAACCGAAAGTCGTCGGTTCGAAACGAGAACGTTAGATCCATATTCCTGATCGTCGAGGCACTCTAAAACTATTAGGCTGTTTTGCTCTCTGATGCCCGTGGACCGAGAGAACGTAGAATAACGGAGCGATCGTGTCGCTCCGGAGCCCGAGCGAAAAAATTCTAAGTCCCCGTTCGTGTCGCTCCGGAGCCCGAGCGAAAAAATTCTAAGTCCCCGTTCGTGTCGCTCCGGAACCGAATGTCGACGGAACGAAATGACAACGGTAGATCCTTATTCCTGGTGCTCGTGGCTCTCTAAAACCATACACTTGTTCTCCTCTGTCTCTTACCTGTGTCGAGCTAATCGAGAATCATGGAGCGTTCGTGTCGCTCCGGAAACGAAAGTCGTCGGTTCGAAACGAGAACGTTAGATCCATATTCCTGATCGTTGAGGCACTCTAAAACTATTAGGCTGTTTTGCTCTCTGATGCCCGTGGACCGAGAGAACGTAGAATAACGGAGCGATCGTGTCGCTCCGGAGCCCGAGCGAAAAAATTCTAAGTCCCCGTTCGTGTCGCTCCGGAGCCCGAGCGAAAAAATTCTAAGTCCCCGTTCGTGTCGCTCCGGAACCGAATGTCGACGGAACGAAATGACAACGGTAGATCCTTATTCCTGGTGCTCGTGGCTCTCTAAAACCATACACTTGTTCTCCTCTGTCTCTTACCTGTGTCGAGATAATCGAGAATCATGGAGCGTTCGTGTCGCTCCGGAACCGAAAGTCGTCGGTTCGAAACGAGAACGTTAGATCCATATTCCTGATCGTTGAGGCACTCCAAAACTATTAGGCTGTTTTGCTCTCTGATGCCCGTGGACCGAGAGAACGTAGAATAACGGAGCGATCGTGTCGCTCCGGAGCCCGAGCGAAAAAATTCTAAGTCCCCGTTCGTGTCGCTCCGGAACCGAATGTCGACGGAACGAAATGACAACGGTAGATCCTTATTCCTGGTGCTCGTGGCTCTCTAAAACCATACACTTGTTCTCCTCTGTCTCTTACCTGTGTCGAGATAATCGAGAATCATGGAGCGTTCGTGTCGCTCCGGAACCGAAAGTCGTCGGTTCGAAACGAGAACGTTAGATCCATATTCCTGATCGTTGAGGCACTCTAAAACTATTAGGCTGTTTTGCTCTCTGATGCCCGTGGACCGAGAGAACGTAGAATAACGGAGCGATCGTGTCGCTCCGGAGCCCGAGCGAAAAAATTCTAAGTCCCCGTTCGTGTCGCTCCGGAGCCCGAGCGAAAAAATTCTAAGTCCCCGTTCGTGTCGCTCCGGAACCGAATGTCGACGGAACGAAATGACAACGGTAGATCCTTATTCCTGGTGCTCGTGGCTCTCTAAAACCATACACTTGTTCTCCTCTGTCTCTTACCTGTGTCGAGATAATCGAGAATCATGGAGCGTTCGTGTCGCTCCGGAACCGAAAGTCGTCGGTTCGAAACGAGAACGTTAGATCCATATTCCTGATCGTCGAGGCACTCTAAAACTATTAGGCTGTTTTGCTCTCTGATGCCCGTGGACCGAGAGAACGCAGAATAACGGAGCGATCGTGTCGCTCCGGAGCCCGAGCGAAAAAATTCTAAGTCCCCGTTCGTGTCGCTCCGGAGCCCGAGCGAAAAAATTCTAAGTCCCCGTTCGTGTCGCTCCGGAACCGAATGTCGACGGAACGAAATGACAACGGTAGATCCTTATTCCTGGTGCTCGTGGCTCTCTAAAACCATACACTTGTTCTCCTCTGTCTCTTACCTGTGTCGAGATAATCGAGAATCATGGAGCGTTCGTGTCGCTCCGGAACCGAAAGTCGTCGGTTCGAAACGAGAACATTAGATCCATATTCCTGATCGTTGAGGCACTCTAAAACTATTAGGCTGTTTTGCTCTCTGATGCCCGTGGACCGAGAGAACGTAGAATAACGGAGCGATCGTGTCGCTCCGGAGCCCGAGCGAAAAAATTCTAAGTCCCCGTTCGTGTCGCTCCGGAGCCCGAGCGAAAAAATTCTAAGTCCCCGTTCGTGTCGCTCCGGAACCGAATGTCGACGAAACGAAATGACAACGGTAGATCCTTATTCCTGGTGCTCGTGGCTCTCTAAAACCATACACTTGTTCTCCTCTGTCTCTTACCTGTGTCGAGATAATCGAGAATCATGGAGCGTTCGTGTCGCTCCGGAACCGAAAGTCGTCGGTTCGAAACGAGAACGTTAGATCCATATTCCTGATCGTTGAGGCACTCCAAAACTATTAGGCTGTTTTGCTCTCTGATGCCCGTGGACCGAGAGAACGTAGAATAACGGAGCGATCGTGTCGCTCCGGAGCCCGAGCGAAAAAATTCTAAGTCCCCGTTCGTGTCGCTCCGGAGCCCGAGCGAAAAAATTCTAAGTCCCCGTTCGTGTCGCTCCGGAACCGAATGTCGACGGAACGAAATGACAACGGTAGATCCTTATTCCTGGTGCTCGTGGCTCTCTAAAACCATACACTTGTTCTCCTCTGTCTCTTACCTGTGTCGAGATAATCGAGAATCATGGAGCGTTCGTGTCGCTCCGGAACCGAAAGTCGTCGGTTCGAAACGAGAACGTTAGATCCATATTCCTGATCGTTGAGGCACTCTAAAACTATTAGGCTGTTTTGCTCTCTGATGCCCGTGGACCGAGAGAACGTAGAATAACGGAGCGATCGTGTCGCTCCGGAGCCCGAGCGAAAAAATTCTAAGTCCCCGTTCGTGTCGCTCCGGAACCGAATGTCGACGGAACGAAATGACAACGGTAGATCCTTATTCCTGGTGCTCGTGGCTCTCTAAAACCATACACTTGTTCTCCTCTGTCTCTTACCTGTGTCGAGCTAATCGAGAATCATGGAGCGTTCGTGTCGCTCCGGAAACGAAAGTCGTCGGTTCGAAACGAGAACGTTAGATCCATATTCCTGATCGTTGAGGCACTCTAAAACTATTAGGCTGTTTTGCTCTCTGATGCCCGTGGACCGAGAGAACGTAGAATAACGGAGCGATCGTGTCGCTCCGGAGCCCGAGCGAAAAAATTCTAAGTCCCCGTTCGTGTCGCTCCGGAGCCCGAGCGAAAAAATTCTAAGTCCCCGTTCGTGTCGCTCCGGAACCGAATGTCGACGGAACGAAATGACAACGGTAGATCCTTATTCCTGGTGCTCGTGGCTCTCTAAAACCATACACTTGTTCTCCTCTGTCTCTTACCTGTGTCGAGATAATCGAGAATCATGGAGCGTTCGTGTCGCTCCGGAACCGAAAGTCGTCGGTTCGAAACGAGAACGTAAGATCCATATTCCTGATCGTTGAGGCACTCTAAAACTATTAGGCTGTTTTGCTCTCTGATGCCCGTGGACCGAGAGAACGTAGAATAACGGAGCGATCGTGTCGCTCCGGAGCCCGAGCGAAAAAATTCTAAGTCCCCGTTCGTGTCGCTCCGGAGCCCGAGCGAAAAAATTCTAAGTCCCCGTTCGTGTCGCTCCGGAGCCCGAGCGAAAAAATTCTAAGTCCCCGTTCGTGTCGCTCCGGAACCGAATGTCGACGGAACGAAATGACAACGGTAGATCCTTATTCCTGGTGCTCGTGGCTCTCTAAAACCATACACTTGTTCTCCTCTGTCTCTTACCTGTGTCGAGATAATCGAGAATCATGGAGCGTTCGTGTCGCTCCGGAACCGAAAGTCGTCGGTTCGAAACGAGAACGTTAGATCCATATTCCTGATCGTTGAGGCACTCTAAAACTATTAGGCTGTTTTGCTCTCTGATGCCCGTGGACCGAGAGAACGTAGAATAACGGAGCGATCGTGTCGCTCCGGAGCCCGAGCGAAAAAATTCTAAGTCCCCGTTCGTGTCGCTCCGGAGCCCGAGCGAAAAAATTCTAAGTCCCCGTTCGTGTCGCTCCGGAACCGAATGTCGACGGAACGAAATGACAACGGTAGATCCTTATTCCTGGTGCTCGTGGCTCTCTAAAACCATACACTTGTTCTCCTCTGTCTCTTACCTGTGTCGAGATAATCGAGAATCATGGAGCGTTCGTGTCGCTCCGGAACCGAAAGTCGTCGGTTCGAAACGAGAACGTTAGATCCATATTCCTGATCGTCGAGGCACTCTAAAACTATTAGGCTGTTTTGCTCTCTGATGCCCGTGGACCGAGAGAACGCAGAATAACGGAGCGATCGTGTCGCTCCGGAGCCCGAGCGAAAAAATTCTAAGTCCCCGTTCGTGTCGCTCCGGAGCCCGAGCGAAAAAATTCTAAGTCCCCGTTCGTGTCGCTCCGGAACCGAATGTCGACGGAACGAAATGACAACGGCAGATCCTTATTCCTGGTGCTCGTGGCTCTCTAAAACCATACACTTGTTCTCCTCTGTCTCTTACCTGTGTCGAGCTAATCGAGAATCATGGAGCGTTCGTGTCGCTCCGGAAACGAAAGTCGTCGGTTCGAAACGAGAACGTTAGATCCATATTCCTGATCGTTGAGGCACTCTAAAACTATTAGGCTGTTTTGCTCTCTGATGCCCGTGGACCGAGAGAACGTAGAATAACGGAGCGATCGTGTCGCTCCGGAGCCCGAGCGAAAAAATTCTAAGTCCCCGTTCGTGTCGCTCCGGAGCCCGAGCGAAAAAATTCTAAGTCCCCGTTCGTGTCGCTCCGGAACCGAATGTCGACGGAACGAAATGACAACGGTAGATCCTTATTCCTGGTGCTCGTGGCTCTCTAAAACCATACACTTGTTCTCCTCTGTCTCTTACCTGTGTCGAGATAATCGAGAATCATGGAGCGTTCGTGTCGCTCCGGAACCGAAAGTCGTCGGTTCGAAACGAGAACGTTAGATCCATATTCCTGATCGTGGAGGCACTCTAAAACTATTAGGCTGTTTTGCTCTCTGATGCCCGTGGACCGAGAGAACGTAGAATAACGGAGCGATCGTGTCGCTCCGGAGCCCGAGCGAAAAAATTCTAAGTCCCCGTTCGTGTCGCTCCGGAGCCCGAGCGAAAAAATTCTAAGTCCCCGTTCGTGTCGCTCCGGAACCGAATGTCGACGGAACGAAATGACAACGGTAGATCCTTATTCCTGGTGCTCGTGGCTCTCTAAAACCATACACTTGTTCTCCTCTGTCTCTTACCTGTGTCGAGATAATCGAGAATCATGGAGCGTTCGTGTCGCTCCGGAACCGAAAGTCGTCGGTTCGAAACGAGAACGTTAGATCCATATTCCTGATCGTCGAGGCACTCTAAAACTATTAGGCTGTTTTGCTCTCTGATGCCCGTGGACCGAGAGAACGCAGAATAACGGAGCGATCGTGTCGCTCCGGAGCCCTAGCGAAAAAATTCTAAGTCCCCGTTCGTGTCGCTCCGGAGCCCGAGCGAAAAAATTCTAAGTCCCCGTTCGTGTCGCTCCGGAACCGAATGTCGACGGAACGAAATGACAACGGTAGATCCTTATTCCTGGTGCTCGTGGCTCTCTAAAACCATACACTTGTTCTCCTCTGTCTCTTACCTGTGTCGAGATAATCGAGAATCATGGAGCGTTCGTGTCGCTCCGGAACCGAAAGTCGTCGGTTCGAAACGAGAACATTAGATCCATATTCCTGATCGTTGAGGCACTCTAAAACTATTAGGCTGTTTTGCTCTCTGATGCCCGTGGACCGAGAGAACGTAGAATAACGGAGCGATCGTGTCGCTCCGGAGCCCGAGCGAAAAAATTCTAAGTCCCCGTTCGTGTCGCTCCGGAGCCCGAGCGAAAAAATTCTAAGTCCCCGTTCGTGTCGCTCCGGAACCGAATGTCGACGGAACGAAATGACAACGGTAGATCCTTATTCCTGGTGCTCGTGGCTCTCTAAAACCATACACTTGTTCTCCTCTGTCTCTTACCTGTGTCGAGATAATCGAGAATCATGGAGCGTTCGTGTCGCTCCGGAACCGAAAGTCGTCGGTTCGAAACGAGAACGTTAGATCCATATTCCTGATCGTTGAGGCACTCCAAAACTATTAGGCTGTTTTGCTCTCTGATGCCCGTGGACCGAGAGAACGTAGAATAACGGAGCGATCGTGTCGCTCCGGAGCCCGAGCGAAAAAATTCTAAGTCCCCGTTCGTGTCGCTCCGGAGCCCGAGCGAAAAAATTCTAAGTCCCCGTTCGTGTCGCTCCGGAACCGAATGTCGACGGAACGAAATGACAACGGTAGATCCTTATTCCTGGTGCTCGTGGCTCTCTAAAACCATACACTTGTTCTCCTCTGTCTCTTACCTGTGTCGAGATAATCGAGAATCATGGAGCGTTCGTGTCGCTCCGGAACCGAAAGTCGTCGGTTCGAAACGAGAACGTTAGATCCATATTCCTGATCGTTGAGGCACTCTAAAACTATTAGGCTGTTTTGCTCTCTGATGCCCGTGGACCGAGAGAACGTAGAATAACGGAGCGATCGTGTCGCTCCGGAGCCCGAGCGAAAAAATTCTAAGTCCCCGTTCGTGTCGCTCCGGAACCGAATGTCGACGGAACGAAATGACAACGGTAGATCCTTATTCCTGGTGCTCGTGGCTCTCTAAAACCATACACTTGTTCTCCTCTGTCTCTTACCTGTGTCGAGATAATCGAGAATCATGGAGCGTTCGTGTCGCTCCGGAACCGAAAGTCGTCGGTTCGAAACGAGAACGTTAGATCCATATTCCTGATCGTTGAGGCACTCCAAAACTATTAGGCTGTTTTGCTCTCTGATGCCCGTGGACCGAGAGAACGTAGAATAACGGAGCGATCGTGTCGCTCCGGAGCCCGAGCGAAAAAATTCTAAGTCCCCGTTCGTGTCGCTCCGGAGCCCGAGCGAAAAAATTCTAAGTCCCCGTTCGTGTCGCTCCGGAACCGAATGTCGACGGAACGAAATGACAACGGTAGATCCTTATTCCTGGTGCTCGTGGCTCTCTAAAACCATACACTTGTTCTCCTCTGTCTCTTACCTGTGTCGAGATAATCGAGAATCATGGAGCGTTCGTGTCGCTCCGGAACCGAAAGTCGTCGGTTCGAAAACGAGAAACGTTAGATCCATATTCCTGATCGTTGAGGCCACTCCAAAACTATTAGGCTGTTTTGCTCTCTGATGCCCCGTGGACCGAGAGAACGTAGAATAACGGAGCGATCGTGTCGCTCCGGAGCCCGAGCGAAAAAATTCTAAGTCCCCGTTCGTGTCGCTCCGGAGCCCGAGCGAAAAAAATTCTAAGTCCCCGTTCGTGTCGCTCCGGAACCGAATGTCGACGGAACGAAATGACAACGGTAGATCCTTATTCCTGGTGCTCGTGGCTCTCTAAAACCATACACTTGTTCTCCTCTGTCTCTTACCTGTGTCGAGATAATCGAGAATCATGGAGCGTTCGTGTCGCTCTGGAAACCGAATGTCGTCGGTTCGAAACGAGAACGTTAGATCCATATTCCTGATCGTTGAGGCACTCCAAAACTATTAGGCTGTTTTGCTCTCTGATGCCCGTGGACCGAGAGAACGTAGAATAACGGAGCGATCGTGTCGCTCCGGAGCCCGAGCGAAAAAATTCTAAGTCCCCGTTCGTGTCGCTCCGGAACCGAATGTCGACGGAACGAAATGACAACGGTAGATCCTTATTCCTGGTGCTCGTGTGCTCTCTAAAACCATACACTTGTTCTCCTCTGTCTCTTACCTGTGTCGAGATAATCGAGAATCATGGAGCGTTCGTGTCGCTCCGGAAACGAAAGTCGTCGGTTCGAAACGAGAACGTTAGATCCATATTCCTGATCGTTGAGGCACTCTAAAACTATTAGGCTGTTTTGCTCTCTGATGCCCGTGGACCGAGAGAACGTAGAATAACGGAGCGATCGTGTCGCTCCGGAGCCCGAGCGAAAAAATTCTAAGTCCCCGTTCGTGTCGCTCCGGAGCCCGAGCGAAAAAATTCTAAGTCCCCGTTCGTGTCGCTCCGGAACCGAATGTCGACGGAACGAAATGACAACGGTAGATCCTTATTCCTGGTGCTCGTGGCTCTCTAAAACCATACACTTGTTCTCCTCTGTCTCTTACCTGTGTCGAGATAATCGAGAATCATGGAGCGTTCGTGTCGCTCCGGAACCGAAAGAGTCGTCGCGAAACGAGAACGTTAGATCCATATTCCTGATCGTTGAGGCACTCCAAAACTATTAGGCTGTTTTGCTCTCTGATGCCCGTGGACCGAGAGAACGTAGAATAACGGAGCGATCGTGTCGCTCCGGAGCCCGAGCGAAAAAATTCTAAGTCCCCGTTCGTGTCGCTCCGGAGCCCGATCGAAAAAATTCTAAGTCCCCGTTCGTGTCGCTCCGGAACCGAATGTCGACGGAACGAAATGACAACGGTAGATCCTTATTCCTGGTGCTCGTGGCTCTCTAAAACCATACACTTGTTCTCCTCTGTCTCTTACCTGTGTCGAGATAATCGAGAATCATGGAGCGTTCGTGTCGCTCCGGAACCGAAAGTCGTCGGTTCGAAACGAGAACGTTAGATCCATATTCCTGATCGTTGAGGCACTCTAAAACTATTAGGCTGTTTTGCTCTCTGATGCCCGTGGACCGAGAGAACGTAGAATAACGGAGCGATCGTGTCGCTCCGGAGCCCGAGCGAAAAAATTCTAAGTCCCCGTTCGTGTCGCTCCGGAGCCCGAGCGAAAAAATTCTAAGTCCCCTTTCGTGTCGCTCCGGAACCGAATGTCGACGGAACGAAATGACAACGGTAGATCCTTATTCCTGGTGCTCGTGGCTCTCTAAAACCATACACTTGTTCTCCTCTGTCTCTTACCTGTGTCGAGATAATCGAGAATCATGGAGCGTTCGTGTCGCTCCGGAACCGAAAGTCGTCGGTTCGAAACGAGAACGTTAGATCCATATTCCTGATCGTTGAGGCACTCTAAAACTATTAGGCTGTTTTGCTCTCTGATGCCCGTGGACCGAGAGAACGTAGAATAACGGAGCGATCGTGTCGCTCCGGAGCCCGAGCGAAAAAATTCTAAGTCCCCGTTCGTGTCGCTCCGGAGCCCGAGCGAAAAAATTCTAAGTCCCCGTTCGTGTCGCTCCGGAACCGAATGTCGACGGAACGAAATGACAACGGTAGATCCTTATTCCTGGTGCTCGTGGCTCTCTAAAACCATACACTTGTTCTCCTCTGTCTCTTACCTGTGTCGAGATAATCGAGAATCATGGAGCGTTCGTGTCGCTCCGGAACCGAAAGTCGTCGGTTCGAAACGAGAACGTTAGATCCATATTCCTGATCGTTGAGGCACTCCAAAACTATTAGGCTGTTTTGCTCTCTGATGCCCGTGGACCGAGAGAACGTAGAATAACGGAGCGATCGTGTCGCTCCGGAGCCCGAGCGAAAAAATTCTAAGTCCCCGTTCGTGTCGCTCCGGAGCCCGAGCGAAGAAATTCTAAGTCCCGTTCGTGTCGCTCCGGAACCGAATGTCGACGGAACGAAATGACAACGGTAGATCCTTATTCCTGGTGCTCGTGGCTCTCTAAAACCATACACTTGTTCTCCTCTGTCTCTTACCTGTGTCGAGATAATCGAGAATCATGGAGCGTTCGTGTCGCTCCGGAAACGAAAGTCGTCGGTTCGAAACGAGAACGTTAGATCCATATTCCTGATCGTTGAGGCACTCTAAAACTATTAGGCTGTTTTGCTCTCTGATGCCCGTGGACCGAGAGAACGTAGAATAACGGAGCGATCGTGTCGCTCCGGAGCCCGAGCGAAAAAATTCTAAGTCCCCGTTCGTGTCGCTCCGGAGCCCGAGCGAAAAAATTCTAAGTCCCCGTTCGTGTCGCTCCGGAACCGAATGTCGACGGAACGAAATGACAACGGTAGATCCTTATTCCTGGTGCTCGTGGCTCTCTAAAACCATACACTTGTTCTCCTCTGTCTCTTACCTGTGTCGAGATAATCGAGAATCATGGAGCGTTCGTGTCGCTCCGGAACCGAAAGTCGTCGGTTCGAAACGAGAACGTTAGATCCATATTCCTGATCGTTGAGGCACTCTAAAACTATTAGGCTGTTTTGCTCTCTGATGCCCGTGGACCGAGAGAACGTAGAATAACGGAGCGATCGTGTCGCTCCGGAGCCCGAGCGAAAAAATTCTAAGTCCCCGTTCGTGTCGCTCCGGAGCCCGAGCGAAAAAATTCTAAGTCCCCGTTCGTGTCGCTCCGGAACCGAATGTCGACGGAACGAAATGACAACGGTAGATCCTTATTCCTGGTGCTCGTGGCTCTCTAAAACCATACACTTGTTCTCCTCTGTCTCTTACCTGTGTCGAGATAATCGAGAATCATGGAGCGTTCGTGTCGCTCCGGAACCGAAAGTCGTCGGTTCGAAACGAGAACGTTAGATCCATATTCCTGATCGTTGAGGCACTCCAAAACTATTAGGCTGTTTTGCTCTCTGATGCCCGTGGACCGAGAGAACGTAGAATAACGGAGCGATCGTGTCGCTCCGGAGCCCGAGCGAAAAAATTCTAAGTCCCCGTTCGTGTCGCTCCGGAGCCCGAGCGAAAAAATTCTAAGTCCCCGTTCGTGTCGCTCCGGAACCGAATGTCGACGGAACGAAATGACAACGGTAGATCCTTATTCCTGGTGCTCGTGGCTCTCTAAAACCATACACTTGTTCTCCTCTGTCTCTTACCTGTGTCGAGATAATCGAGAATCATGGAGCGTTCGTGTCGCTCCGGAACCGAAAGTCGTCGGTTCGAAACGAGAACGTTAGATCCATATTCCTGATCGTTGAGGCACTCTAAAACTATTAGGCTGTTTTGCTCTCTGATGCCCGTGGACCGAGAGAACGTAGAATAACGGAGCGATCGTGTCGCTCCGGAGCCCGAGCGAAAAAATTCTAAGTCCCCGTTCGTGTCGCTCCGGAGCCCGAGCGAAAAAATTCTAAGTCCCCTTTCGTGTCGCTCCGGAACCGAATGTCGACGGAACGAAATGACAACGGTAGATCCTTATTCCTGGTGCTCGTGGCTCTCTAAAACCATACACTTGTTCTCCTCTGTCTCTTACCTGTGTCGAGATAATCGAGAATCATGGAGCGTTCGTGTCGCTCCGGAACCGAAAGTCGTCGGTTCGAAACGAGAACGTTAGATCCATATTCCTGATCGTTGAGGCACTCTAAAACTATTAGGCTGTTTTGCTCTCTGATGCCCGTGGACCGAGAGAACGTAGAATAACGGAGCGATCGTGTCGCTCCGGAGCCCGAGCGAAAAAATTCTAAGTCCCCGTTCGTGTCGCTCCGGAGCCCGAGCGAAAAAATTCTAAGTCCCCGTTCGTGTCGCTCCGGAACCGAATGTCGACGGAACGAAATGACAACGGTAGATCCTTATTCCTGGTGCTCGTGGCTCTCTAAAACCATACACTTGTTCTCCTCTGTCTCTTACCTGTGTCGAGATAATCGAGAATCATGGAGCGTTCGTGTCGCTCCGGAACCGAAAGTCGTCGGTTCGAAACGAGAACGTTAGATCCATATTCCTGATCGTTGAGGCACTCCAAAACTATTAGGCTGTTTTGCTCTCTGATGCCCGTGGACCGAGAGAACGTAGAATAACGGAGCGATCGTGTCGCTCCGGAGCCCGAGCGAAAAAATTCTAAGTCCCCGTTCGTGTCGCTCCGGAACCGAATGTCGACGGAACGAAATGACAACGGTAGATCCTTATTCCTGGTGCTCGTGGCTCTCTAAAACCATACACTTGTTCTCCTCTGTCTCTTACCTGTGTCGAGATAATCGAGAATCATGGAGCGTTCGTGTCGCTCCGGAAACGAAAGTCGTCGGTTCGAAACGAGAACGTTAGATCCATATTCCTGATCGTTGAGGCACTCTAAAACTATTAGGCTGTTTTGCTCTCTGATGCCCGTGGACCGAGAGAACGTAGAATAACGGAGCGATCGTGTCGCTCCGGAGCCCGAGCGAAAAAATTCTAAGTCCCCGTTCGTGTCGCTCCGGAGCCCGAGCGAAAAAATTCTAAGTCCCCGTTCGTGTCGCTCCGGAACCGAATGTCGACGGAACGAAATGACAACGGTAGATCCTTATTCCTGGTGCTCGTGGCTCTCTAAAACCATACACTTGTTCTCCTCTGTCTCTTACCTGTGTCGAGATAATCGAGAATCATGGAGCGTTCGTGTCGCTCCGGAACCGAAAGTCGTCGGTTCGAAACGAGAACGTTAGATCCATATTCCTGATCGTTGAGGCACTCCAAAACTATTAGGCTGTTTTGCTCTCTGATGCCCGTGGACCGAGAGAACGTAGAATAACGGAGCGATCGTGTCGCTCCGGAGCCCGAGCGAAAAAATTCTAAGTCCCCGTTCGTGTCGCTCCGGAGCCCGATCGAAAAAATTCTAAGTCCCCGTTCGTGTCGCTCCGGAACCGAATGTCGACGGAACGAAATGACAACGGTAGATCCTTATTCCTGGTGCTCGTGGCTCTCTAAAACCATACACTTGTTCTCCTCTGTCTCTTACCTGTGTCGAGATAATCGAGAATCATGGAGCGTTCGTGTCGCTCCGGAACCGAAAGTCGTCGGTTCGAAACGAGAACGTTAGATCCATATTCCTGATCGTTGAGGCACTCTAAAACTATTAGGCTGTTTTGCTCTCTGATGCCCGTGGACCGAGAGAACGTAGAATAACGGAGCGATCGTGTCGCTCCGGAGCCCGAGCGAAAAAATTCTAAGTCCCCGTTCGTGTCGCTCCGGAGCCCGAGCGAAAAAATTCTAAGTCCCCGTTCGTGTCGCTCCGGAACCGAATGTCGACGGAACGAAATGACAACGGTAGATCCTTATTCCTGGTGCTCGTGGCTCTCTAAAACCATACACTTGTTCTCCTCTGTCTCTTACCTGTGTCGAGATAATCGAGAATCATGGAGCGTTCGTGTCGCTCCGGAACCGAAAGTCGTCGGTTCGAAACGAGAACGTTAGATCCATATTCCTGATCGTTGAGGCACTCCAAAACTATTAGGCTGTTTTGCTCTCTGATGCCCGTGGACCGAGAGAACGTAGAATAACGGAGCGATCGTGTCGCTCCGGAGCCCGAGCGAAAAAATTCTAAGTCCCCGTTCGTGTCGCTCCGGAGCCCGAGCGAAAAAATTCTAAGTCCCCGTTCGTGTCGCTCCGGAACCGAATGTCGACGGAACGAAATGACAACGGTAGATCCTTATTCCTGGTGCTCGTGGCTCTCTAAAACCATACACTTGTTCTCCTCTGTCTCTTACCTGTGTCGAGATAATCGAGAATCATGGAGCGTTCGTGTCGCTCCGGAACCGAAAGTCGTCGGTTCGAAACGAGAACGTTAGATCCATATTCCTGATCGTTGAGGCACTCTAAAACTATTAGGCTGTTTTGCTCTCTGATGCCCGTGGACCGAGAGAACGTAGAATAACGGAGCGATCGTGTCGCTCCGGAGCCCGAGCGAAAAAATTCTAAGTCCCCGTTCGTGTCGCTCCGGAGCCCGAGCGAAAAAATTGTAAGTCCCCGTTCGTGTCGCTCCGGAACCGAATGTCGACGGAACGAAATGACAACTGTAGATCCTTATTCCTGGTGCTCGTGGCTCTCTAAAACCATACACTTGTTCTCCTCTGTCTCTTACCTGTGTCGAGATAATCGAGAATCATGGAGCGTTCGTGTCGCTCCGGAACCGAAAGTCGTCGGTTCGAAACGAGAACGTTAGATCCATATTCCTGATCGTTGAGGCACTCCAAAACTATTAGGCTGTTTTGCTCTCTGATGCCCGTGGACCGAGAGAACGTAGAATAACGGAGCGATCGTGTCGCTCCGGAGCCCGAGCGAAAAAATTCTAAGTCCCCGTTCGTGTCGCTCCGGAGCCCGAGCGAAAAAATTCTAAGTCCCCGTTCGTGTCGCTCCGGAACCGAATGTCGACGGAACGAAATGACAACGGTAGATCCTTATTCCTGGTGCTCGTGGCTCTCTAAAACCATACACTTGTTCTCCTCTGTCTCTTACCTGTGTCGAGATAATCGAGAATCATGGAGCGTTCGTGTCGCTCCGGAAACGAAAGTCGTCGGTTCGAAACGAGAACGTTAGATCCATATTCCTGATCGTTGAGGCACTCTAAAACTATTAGGCTGTTTTGCTCTCTGATGCCCGTGGACCGAGAGAACGTAGAATAACGGAGCGATCGTGTCGCTCCGGAGCCCGAGCGAAAAAATTCTAAGTCCCCGTTCGTGTCGCTCCGGAGCCCGAGCGAAAAAATTCTAAGTCCCCGTTCGTGTCGCTCCGGAACCGAATGTCGACGGAACGAAATGACAACGGTAGATCCTTATTCCTGGTGCTCGTGGCTCTCTAAAACCATACACTTGTTCTCCTCTGTCTCTTACCTGTGTCGAGATAATCGAGAATCATGGAGCGTTCGTGTCGCTCCGGAACCGAAAGTCGTCGGTTCGAAACGAGAACGTTAGATCCATATTCCTGATCGTTGAGGCACTCTAAAACTATTAGGCTGTTTTGCTCTCTGATGCCCGTGGACCGAGAGAACGTAGAATAACGGAGCGATCGTGTCGCTCCGGAGCCCGAGCGAAAAAATTCTAAGTCCCCGTTCGTGTCGCTCCGGAGCCCGAGCGAAAAAATTCTAAGTCCCCGTTCGTGTCGCTCCGGAACCGAATGTCGACGGAACGAAATGACAACGGTAGATCCTTATTCCTGGTGCTCGTGGCTCTCTAAAACCATACACTTGTTCTCCTCTGTCTCTTACCTGTGTCGAGATAATCGAGAATCATGGAGCGTTCGTGTCGCTCCGGAACCGAAAGTCGTCGGTTCGAAACGAGAACGTTAGATCCATATTCCTGATCGTTGAGGCACTCCAAAACTATTAGGCTGTTTTGCTCTCTGATGCCCGTGGACCGAGAGAACGTAGAATAACGGAGCGATCGTGTCGCTCCGGAGCCCGAGCGAAAAAATTCTAAGTCCCCGTTCGTGTCGCTCCGGAGCCCGAGCGAAAAAATTCTAAGTCCCCGTTCGTGTCGCTCCGGAACCGAATGTCGACGGAACGAAATGACAACGGTAGATCCTTATTCCTGGTGCTCGTGGCTCTCTAAAACCATACACTTGTTCTCCTCTGTCTCTTACCTGTGTCGAGCTAATCGAGAATCATGGAGCGTTCGTGTCGCTCCGGAAACGAAAGTCGTCGGTTCGAAACGAGAACGTTAGATCCATATTCCTGATCGTTGAGGCACTCTAAAACTATTAGGCTGTTTTGCTCTCTGATGCCCGTGGACCGAGAGAACGTAGAATAACGGAGCGATCGTGTCGCTCCGGAGCCCGAGCGAAAAAATTCTAAGTCCCCGTTCGTGTCGCTCCGGAGCCCGAGCGAAAAAATTCTAAGTCCCCGTTCGTGTCGCTCCGGAACCGAATGTCGACGGAACGAAATGACAACGGTAGATCCTTATTCCTGGTGCTCGTGGCTCTCTAAAACCATACACTTGTTCTCCTCTGTCTCTTACCTGTGTCGAGATAATCGAGAATCATGGAGCGTTCGTGTCGCTCCGGAACCGAAAGTCGTCGGTTCGAAACGAGAACGTTAGATCCATATTCCTGATCGTTGAGGCACTCTAAAACTATTAGGCTGTTTTGCTCTCTGATGCCCGTGGACCGAGAGAACGTAGAATAACGGAGCGATCGTGTCGCTCCGGAGCCCGAGCGAAAAAATTCTAAGTCCCCGTTCGTGTCGCTCCGGAGCCCGAGCGAAAAAATTGTAAGTCCCCGTTCGTGTCGCTCCGGAACCGAATGTCGACGGAACGAAATGACAACTGTAGATCCTTATTCCTGGTGCTCGTGGCTCTCTAAAACCATACACTTGTTCTCCTCTGTCTCTTACCTGTGTCGAGATAATCGAGAATCATGGAGCGTTCGTGTCGCTCCGGAACCGAAAGTCGTCGGTTCGAAACGAGAACGTTAGATCCATATTCCTGATCGTTGAGGCACTCCAAAACTATTAGGCTGTTTTTGCTCTCTGATGCCCGTGGACCGAGAGAACGTAGAATAACGGAGCGATCGTGTCGCTCCGGAGCCCGAGCGAAAAAATTCTAAGTCCCCGTTCGTGTCGCTCCGGAGCCCGAGCGAAAAAATTCTAAGTCCCCGTTCGTGTCGCTCCGGAACCGAATGTCGACGGAACGAAATGACAACGGTAGATCCTTATTCCTGGTGCTCGTGGCTCTCTAAAACCATACACTTGTTCTCCTCTGTCTCTTACCTGTGTCGAGATAATCGAGAATCATGGAGCGTTCGTGTCGCTCCGGAAACGAAAGTCGTCGGTTCGAAACGAGAACGTTAGATCCATATTCCTGATCGTTGAGGCACTCTAAAACTATTAGGCTGTTTTGCTCTCTGATGCCCGTGGACCGAGAGAACGTAGAATAACGGAGCGATCGTGTCGCTCCGGAGCCCGAGCGAAAAAATTCTAAGTCCCCGTTCGTGTCGCTCCGGAGCCCGAGCGAAAAAATTCTAAGTCCCCGTTCGTGTCGCTCCGGAACCGAATGTCGACGGAACGAAATGACAACGGTAGATCCTTATTCCTGGTGCTCGTGGCTCTCTAAAACCATACACTTGTTCTCCTCTGTCTCTTACCTGTGTCGAGATAATCGAGAATCATGGAGCGTTCGTGTCGCTCCGGAACCGAAAGTCGTCGGTTCGAAACGAGAACGTTAGATCCATATTCCTGATCGTTGAGGCACTCTAAAACTATTAGGCTGTTTTGCTCTCTGATGCCCGTGGACCGAGAGAACGTAGAATAACGGAGCGATCATGTCGCTCCGGAGCCCGAGCGAAAAAATTCTAAGTCCCCGTTCGTGTCGCTCCGGAGCCCGAGCGAAAAAATTCTAAGTCCCCGTTCGTGTCGCTCCGGAACCGAATGTCGACGGAACGAAATGACAACGGTAGATCCTTATTCCTGGTGCTCGTGGCTCTCTAAAACCATACACTTGTTCTCCTCTGTCTCTTACCTGTGTCGAGATAATCGAGAATCATGGAGCGTTCGTGTCGCTCCGGAACCGAAAGTCGTCGGTTCGAAACGAGAACGTTAGATCCATATTCCTGATCGTTGAGGCACTCTAAAACTATTAGGCTGTTTTGCTCTCTGATGCCCGTGGACCGAGAGAACGTAGAATAACGGAGCGATCGTGTCGCTCCGGAGCCCGAGCGAAAAAATTCTAAGTCCCCGTTCGTGTCGCTCCGGAGCCCGAGCGAAAAAATTCTAAGTCCCCGTTCGTGTCGCTCCGGAACCGAATGTCGACGGAACGAAATGACAACGGTAGATCCTTATTCCTGGTGCTCGTGGCTCTCTAAAACCATACACTTGTTCTCCTCTGTCTCTTACCTGTGTCGAGATAATCGAGAATCATGGAGCGTTCGTGTCGCTCCGGAACCGAAAGTCGTCGGTTCGAAACGAGAACGTTAGATCCATATTCCTGATCGTTGAGGCACTCTAAAACTATTAGGCTGTTTTGCTCTCTGATGCCCGTGGACCGAGAGAACGTAGAATAACGGAGCGATCGTGTCGCTCCGGAGCCCGAGCGAAAAAATTCTAAGTCCCCGTTCGTGTCGCTCCGGAGCCCGAGCGAAAAAATTCTAAGTCCCCGTTCGTGTCGCTCCGGAACCGAATGTCGACGGAACGAAATGACAACGGTAGATCCTTATTCCTGGTGCTCGTGGCTCTCTAAAACCATACACTTGTTCTCCTCTGTCTCTTACCTGTGTCGAGATAATCGAGAATCATGGAGCGTTCGTGTCGCTCCGGAACCGAAAGTCGTCGGTTCGAAACGAGAACGTTAGATCCATATTCCTGATCGTTGAGGCACTCCAAAACTATTAGGCTGTTTTGCTCTCTGATGCCCGTGGACCGAGAGAACGTAGAATAACGGAGCGATCGTGTCGCTCCGGAGCCCGAGCGAAAAAATTCTAAGTCCCCGTTCGTGTCGCTCCGGAGCCCGAGCGAAAAAATTCTAAGTCCCCGTTCGTGTCGCTCCGGAACCGAATGTCGACGGAACGAAATGACAACGGTAGATCCTTATTCCTGGTGCTCGTGGCTCTCTAAAACCATACACTTGTTCTCCTCTGTCTCTTACCTGTGTCGAGATAATCGAGAATCATGGAGCGTTCGTGTCGCTCCGGAACCGAAAGTCGTCGGTTCGAAACGAGAACGTTAGATCCATATTCCTGATCGTTGAGGCACTCTAAAACTATTAGGCTGTTTTGCTCTCTGATGCCCGTGGACCGAGAGAACGTAGAATAACGGAGCGATCGTGTCGCTCCGGAGCCCGAGCGAAAAAATTCTAAGTCCCCGTTCGTGTCGCTCCGGAGCCCGAGCGAAAAAATTCTAAGTCCCCGTTCGTGTCGCTCCGGAACCGAATGTCGACGGAACGAAATGACAACGGTAGATCCTTATTCCTGGTGCTCGTGGCTCTCTAAAACCATACACTTGTTCTCCTCTGTCTCTTACCTGTGTCGAGATAATCGAGAATCATGGAGCGTTCGTGTCGCTCCGGAAACGAAAGTCGTCGGTTCGAAACGAGAACGTTAGATCCATATTCCTGATCGTTGAGGCACTCTAAAACTATTAGGCTGTTTTGCTCTCTGATGCCCGTGGACCGAGAGAACGTAGAATAACGGAGCGATCGTGTCGCTCCGGAGCCCGAGCGAAAAAATTCTAAGTCCCCGTTCGTGTCGCTCCGGAGCCCGAGCGAAAAAATTCTAAGTCCCCGTTCGTGTCGCTCCGGAACCGAATGTCGACGGAACGAAATGACAACGGTAGATCCTTATTCCTGGTGCTCGTGGCTCTCTAAAACCATACACTTGTTCTCCTCTGTCTCTTACCTGTGTCGAGATAATCGAGAATCATGGAGCGTTCGTGTCGCTCCGGAACCGAAAGTCGTCGGTTCGAAACGAGAACGTTAGATCCATATTCCTGATCGTTGAGGCACTCTAAAACTATTAGGCTGTTTTGCTCTCTGATGCCCGTGGACCGAGAGAACGTAGAATAACGGAGCGATCGTGTCGCTCCGGAGCCCGAGCGAAAAAATTCTAAGTCCCCGTTCGTGTCGCTCCGGAGCCCGAGCGAAAAAATTCTAAGTCCCCGTTCGTGTCGCTCCGGAACCGAATGTCGACGGAACGAAATGACAACTGTAGATCCTTATTCCTGGTGCTCGTGGCTCTCTAAAACCATACACTTGTTCTCCTCTGTCTCTTACCTGTGTCGAGATAATCGAGAATCATGGAGCGTTCGTGTCGCTCCGGAACCGAAAGTCGTCGGTTCGAAACGAGAACGTTAGATCCATATTCCTGATCGTTGAGGCACTCTAAAACTATTAGGCTGTTTTGCTCTCTGATGCCCGTGGACCGAGAGAACGTAGAATAACGGAGCGATCGTGTCGCTCCGGAGCCCGAGCGACAAAATTCTAAGTCCCCGTTCGTGTCGCTCCGGAGCCCGAGCGAAAAAATTCTAAGTCCCCGTTCGTGTCGCTCCGGAACCGAATGTCGACGGAACGAAATGACAACGGTAGATCCTTATTCCTGGTGCTCGTGGCTCTCTAAAACCATACACTTGTTCTCCTCTGTCTCTTACCTGTGTCGAGATAATCGAGAATCATGGAGCGTTCGTGTCGCTCCGGAAACGAAAGTCGTCGGTTCGAAACGAGAACGTTAGATCCATATTCCTGATCGTTGAGGCACTCTAAAACTATTAGGCTGTTTTGCTCTCTGATGCCCGTGGACCGAGAGAACGTAGAATAACGGAGCGATCGTGTCGCTCCGGAGCCCGAGCGAAAAAATTCTAAGTCCCCGTTCGTGTCGCTCCGGAGCCCGAGCGAAAAAATTCTAAGTCCCCGTTCGTGTCGCTCCGGAACCGAATGTCGACGGAACGAAATGACAACGGTAGATCCTTATTCCTGGTGCTCGTGGCTCTCTAAAACCATACACTTGTTCTCCTCTGTCTCTTACCTGTGTCGAGATAATCGAGAATCATGGAGCGTTCGTGTCGCTCCGGAACCGAAAGTCGTCGGTTCGAAACGAGAACGTTAGATCCATATTCCTGATCGTCGAGGCACTCTAAAACTATTAGGCTGTTTTGCTCTCTGATGCCCGTGGACCGAGAGAACGCAGAATAACGGAGCGATCGTGTCGCTCCGGAGCCCGAGCGAAAAAATTCTAAGTCCCCGTTCGTGTCGCTCCGGAACCGAATGTCGACGGAACGAAATGACAACGGTAGATCCTTATTCCTGGTGCTCGTGGCTCTCTAAAACCATACACTTGTTCTCCTCTGTCTCTTACCTGTGTCGAGATAATCGAGAATCATGGAGCGTTCGTGTCGCTCCGGAACCGAAAGTCGTCGGATCGAAACGAGAACGTTAGATCCATATTCCTGATCGTTGAGGCACTCTAAAACTATTAGGCTGTTTTGCTCTCTGATGCCCGTGGACCGAGAGAACGTAGAATAACGGAGCGATCGTGTCGCTCCGGAGCCCGAGCGAAAAAATTCTAAGTCCCCGTTCGTGTCGCTCCGGAGCCCGAGCGAAAAAATTCTAAGTCCCCGTTCGTGTCGCTCCGGAACCGAATGTCGACGGAACGAAATGACAACGGTAGATCCTTATTCCTGGCGCTCGTGGCTCTCTAAAACCATACACTTGTTCTCCTCTGTCTCTTACCTGTGTCGAGATAATCGAGAATCATGGAGCGTTCGTGTCGCTCCGGAACCGAAAGTCGTCGGTTCGAAACGAGAACGTTAGATCCATATTCCTGATCGTTGAGGCACTCCAAAACTATTAGGCTGTTTTGCTCTCTGATGCCCGTGGACCGAGAGAACGTAGAATAACGGAGCGATCGTGTCGCTCCGGAGCCCGAGCGAAAAAATTCTAAGTCCCCGTTCGTGTCGCTCCGGAGCCCGAGCGAAAAAATTCTAAGTCCCCGTTCGTGTCGCTCCGGAACCGAATGTCGACGGAACGAAATGACAACGGTAGATCCTTATTCCTGGTGCTCGTGGCTCTCTAAAACCATACACTTGTTCTCCTCTGTCTCTTACCTGTGTCGAGATAATCGAGAATCATGGAGCGTTCGTGTCGCTCCGGAACCGAAAGTCGTCGGTTCGAAACGAGAACGTTAGATCCATATTCCTGATCGTTGAGGCACTCTAAAACTATTAGGCTGTTTTGCTCTCTGATGCCCGTGGACCGAGAGAACGTAGAATAACGGAGCGATCGTGTCGCTCCGGAGCCCGAGCGAAAAAATTCTAAGTCCCCGTTCGTGTCGCTCCGGAGCCCGAGCGAAAAAATTCTAAGTCCCCGTTCGTGTCGCTCCGGAACCGAATGTCGACGGAACGAAATGACAACGGTAGATCCTTATTCCTGGTGCTCGTGGCTCTCTAAAACCATACACTTGTTCTCCTCTGTCTCTTACCTGTGTCGAGCTAATCGAGAATCATGGAGCGTTCGTGTCGCTCCGGAAACGAAAGTCGTCGGTTCGAAACGAGAACGTTAGATCCATATTCCTGATCGTTGAGGCACTCTAAAACTATTAGGCTGTTTTGCTCTCTGATGCCCGTGGACCGAGAGAACGTAGAATAACGGAGCGATCGTGTCGCTCCGGAGCCCGAGCGAAAAAATTCTAAGTCCCCGTTCGTGTCGCTCCGGAGACCGAGCGAAAAAATTCTAAGTCCCCGTTCGTGTCGCTCCGGAACCGAATGTCGACGGAACGAAATGACAACGGTAGATCCTTATTCCTGGTGCTCGTGGCTCTCTAAAACCATACACTTGTTCTCCTCTGTCTCTTACCTGTGTCGAGATAATCGAGAATCATGGAGCGTTCGTGTCGCTCCGGAACCGAAAGTCGTCGGTTCGAAACGAGAACGTTAGATCCATATTCCTGATCGTTGAGGCACTCTAAAACTATTAGGCTGTTTTGCTCTCTGATGCCCGTGGACCGAGAGAACGCAGAATAACGGAGCGATCGTGTCGCTCCGGAGCCCGAGCGAAAAAATTCTAAGTCCCCGTTCGTGTCGCTCCGGAGCCCGAGCGAAAAAATTCTAAGTCCCCGTTCGTGTCGCTCCGGAACCGAATGTCGACGGAACGAAATGACAACGGTAGATCCTTATTCCTGGTGCTCGTGGCTCTCTAAAACCATACACTTGTTCTCCTCTGTCTCTTACCTGTGTCGAGATAATCGAGAATCATGGAGCGTTCGTGTCGCTCCGGAACCGAAAGTCGTCGGTTCGAAACGAGAACGTTAGATCCATATTCCTGATCGTTGAGGCACTCTAAAACTATTAGGCTGTTTTGCTCTCTGATGCCCGTGGACCGAGAGAACGTAGAATAACGGAGCGATCGTGTCGCTCCGGAGCCCGAGCGAAAAAATTCTAAGTCCCCGTTCGTGTCGCTCCGGAGCCCGAGCGAAAAAATTCTAAGTCCCCGTTCGTGTCGCTCCGGAACCGAATGTCGACGGAACGAAATGACAACGGTAGATCCTTATTCCTGGTGCTCGTGGCTCTCTAAAACCATACACTTGTTCTCCTCTGTCTCTTACCTGTGTCGAGCTAATCGAGAATCATGGAGCGTTCGTGTCGCTCCGGAAACGAAAGTCGTCGGTTCGAAACGAGAACGTTAGATCCATATTCCTGATCGTTGAGGCACTCTAAAACTATTAGGCTGTTTTGCTCTCTGATGCCCGTGGACCGAGAGAACGTAGAATAACGGAGCGATCGTGTCGCTCCGGAGCCCGAGCGAAAAAATTCTAAGTCCCCGTTCGTGTCGCTCCGGAGCCCGAGCGAAAAAATTCTAAGTCCCCGTTCGTGTCGCTCCGGAACCGAATGTCGACGGAACGAAATGACAACGGTAGATCCTTATTCCTGGTGCTCGTGGCTCTCTAAAACCATACACTTGTTCTCCTCTGTCTCTTACCTGTGTCGAGCTAATCGAGAATCATGGAGCGTTCGTGTCGCTCCGGAAACAAAAGTCGTCGGTTCGAAACGAGAACGTTAGATCCATATTCCTGATCGTTGAGGCACTCTAAAACTATTAGGCTGTTTTGCTCTCTGATGCCCGTGGACCGAGAGAACGTAGAATAACGGAGCGATCGTGTCGCTCCGGAGCCCGAGCGAAAAAATTCTAAGTCCCCGTTCGTGTCGCTCCGGAGCCCGAGCGAAAAAATTCTAAGTCCCCGTTCGTGTCGCTCCGGAACCGAATGTCGACGGAACGAAATGACAACGGTAGATCCTTATTCCTGGTGCTCGTGGCTCTCTAAAACCATACACTTGTTCTCCTCTGTCTCTTACCTGTGTCGAGATAATCGAGAATCATGGAGCGTTCGTGTCGCTCCGGAACCGAAAGTCGTCGGTTCGAAACGAGAACGTTAGATCCATATTCCTGATCGTTGAGGCACTCTAAAACTATTAGGCTGTTTTGCTCTCTGATGCCCGTGGACCGAGAGAACGTAGAATAACGGAGCGATCGTGTCGCTCCGGAGCCCGAGCGAAAAAATTCTAAGTCCCCGTTCGTGTCGCTCCGGAGCCCGAGCGAAAAAATTCTAAGTCCCCGTTCGTGTCGCTCCGGAACCGAATGTCGACGGAACGAAATGACAACGGTAGATCCTTATTCCTGGTGCTCGTGGCTCTCTAAAACCATACACTTGTTCTCCTCTGTCTCTTACCTGTGTCGAGATAATCGAGAATCATGGAGCGTTCGTGTCGCTCCGGAACCGAAAGTCGTCGGTTCGAAACGAGAACGTTAGATCCATATTCCTGATCGTTGAGGCACTCTAAAACTATTAGGCTGTTTTGCTCTCTGATGCCCGTGGACCGAGAGAACGTAGAATAACGGAGCGATCGTGTCGCTCCGGAGCCCGAGCGAAAAAATTCTAAGTCCCCGTTCGTGTCGCTCCGGAGCCCGAGCGAAAAAATTCTAAGTCCCCGTTCGTGTCGCTCCGGAACCGAATGTCGACGGAACGAAATGACAACGGTAGATCCTTATTCCTGGTGCTCGTGGCTCTCTAAAACCATACACTTGTTCTCCTCTGTCTCTTACCTGTGTCGAGATAATCGAGAATCATGGAGCGTTCGTGTCGCTCCGGAACCGAAAGTCGTCGGTTCGAAACGAGAACGTTAGATCCATATTCCTGATCGTTGAGGCACTCTAAAACTATTAGGCTGTTTTGCTCTCTGATGCCCGTGGACCGAGAGAACGTAGAATAACGGAGCGATCGTGTCGCTCCGGAGCCCGAGCGAAAAAATTCTAAGTCCCCGTTCGTGTCGCTCCGGAGCCCGAGCGAAAAAATTCTAAGTCCCCGTTCGTGTCGCTCCGGAACCGAATGTCGACGGAACGAAATGACAACGGTAGATCCTTATTCCTGGTGCTCGTGGCTCTCTAAAACCATACACTTGTTCTCCTCTGTCTCTTACCTGTGTCGAGATAATCGAGAATCATGGAGCGTTCGTGTCGCTCCGGAACCGAAAGTCGTCGGTTCGAAACGAGAACGTTAGATCCATATTCCTGATCGTTGAGGCACTCTAAAACTATTAGGCTGTTTTGCTCTCTGATGCCCGTGGACCGAGAGAACGTAGAATAACGGAGCGATCGTGTCGCTCCGGAGCCCGAGCGAAAAAATTCTAAGTCCCCGTTCGTGTCGCTCCGGAGCCCGAGCGAAAAAATTCTAAGTCCCCGTTCGTGTCGCTCCGGAACCGAATGTCGACGGAACGAAATGACAACGGTAGATCCTTATTCCTGGTGCTCGTGGCTCTCTAAAACCATACACTTGTTCTCCTCTGTCTCTTACCTGTGTCGAGATAATCGAGAATCATGGAGCGTTCGTGTCGCTCCGGAACCGAAAGTCGTCGGATCGAAACGAGAACGTTAGATCCATATTCCTGATCGTTGAGGCACTCTAAAACTATTAGGCTGTTTTGCTCTCTGATGCCCGTGGACCGAGAGAACGTAGAATAACGGAGCGATCGTGTCGCTCCGGAGCCCGAGCGAAAAAATTCTAAGTCCCCGTTCGTGTCGCTCCGGAGCCGAATGTCGACGGAACGAAATGACAACGGTAGATCCTTATTCCTGGTGCTCGTGGCTCTCTAAAACCATACACTTGTTCTCCTCTGTCTCTTACCTGTGTCGAGATAATCGAGAATCATGGAGCGTTCGTGTCGCTCCGGAACCGAAAGTCGTCGGTTCGAAACGAGAACGTTAGATCCATATTCCTGATCGTTGAGGCACTCTAAAACTATTAGGCTGTTTTGCTCTCTGATGCCCGTGGACCGAGAGAACGTAGAATAACGGAGCGATCGTGTCGCTCCGGAGCCCGAGCGAAAAAATTCTAAGTCCCCGTTCGTGTCGCTCCGGAGCCCGAGCGAAAAAATTCTAAGTCCCCGTTCGTGTCGCTCCGGAACCGAATGTCGACGGAACGAAATGACAACGGTAGATCCTTATTCCTGGTGCTCGTGGCTCTCTAAAACCATACACTTGTTCTCCTCTGTCTCTTACCTGTGTCGAGATAATCGAGAATCATGGAGCGTTCGTGTCGCTCCGGAACCGAAAGTCGTCGGTTCGAAACGAGAACGTTAGATCCATATTCCTGATCGTTGAGGCACTCTAAAACTATTAGGCTGTTTTGCTCTCTGATGCCCGTGGACCGAGAGAACGTAGAATAACGGAGCGATCGTGTCGCTCCGGAGCCCGAGCGAAAAAATTCTAAGTCCCCGTTCGTGTCGCTCCGGAGCCGAATGTCGACGGAACGAAATGACAACGGTAGATCCTTATTCCTGGTGCTCGTGGCTCTCTAAAACCATACACTTGTTCTCCTCTGTCTCTTACCTGTGTCGAGATAATCGAGAATCATGGAGCGTTCGTGTCGCTCCGGAACCGAAAGTCGTCGGTTCGAAACGAGAACGTTAGATCCATATTCCTGATCGTTGAGGCACTCTAAAACTATTAGGCTGTTTTGCTCTCTGATGCCCGTGGACCGAGAGAACGTAGAATAACGGAGCGATCGTGTCGCTCCGGAGCCCGAGCGAAAAAATTCTAAGTCCCCGTTCGTGTCGCTCCGGAGCCCGAGCGAAAAAATTCTAAGTCCCCGTTCGTGTCGCTCCGGAACCGAATGTCGACGGAACGAAATGACAACGGTAGATCCTTATTCCTGGTGCTCGTGGCTCTCTAAAACCATACACTTGTTCTCCTCTGTCTCTTACCTGTGTCGAGATAATCGAGAATCATGGAGCGTTCGTGTCGCTCCGGAACCGAAAGTCGTCGGTTCGAAACGAGAACGTTAGATCCATATTCCTGATCGTTGAGGCACTCTAAAACTATTAGGCTGTTTTGCTCTCTGATGCCCGTGGACCGAGAGAACGTAGAATAACGGAGCGATCGTGTCGCTCCGGAGCCCGAGCGAAAAAATTCTAAGTCCCCGTTCGTGTCGCTCCGGAGCCCGAGCGAAAAAATTCTAAGTCCCCGTTCGTGTCGCTCCGGAACCGAATGTCGACGGAACGAAATGACAACGGTAGATCCTTATTCCTGGTGCTCGTGGCTCTCTAAAACCATACACTTGTTCTCCTCTGTCTCTTACCTGTGTCGAGCTAATCGAGAATCATGGAGCGTTCGTGTCGCTCCGGAAACGAAAGTCGTCGGTTCGAAACGAGAACGTTAGATCCATATTCCTGATCGTTGAGGCACTCTAAAACTATTAGGCTGTTTTGCTCTCTGATGCCCGTGGACCGAGAGAACGTAGAATAACGGAGCGATCGTGTCGCTCCGGAGCCCGAGCGAAAAAATTCTAAGTCCCCGTTCGTGTCGCTCCGGAGCCCGAGCGAAAAAATTCTAAGTCCCCGTTCGTGTCGCTCCGGAACCGAATGTCGACGGAACGAAATGACAACGGTAGATCCTTATTCCTGGTGCTCGTGGCTCTCTAAAACCATACACTTGTTCTCCTCCGTCTCTTACCTGTGTCGAGCTAATCGAGAATCATGGAGCGTTCGTGTCGCTCCGGAAACAAAAGTCGTCGGTTCGAAACGAGAACGTTAGATCCATATACCTGATCGTTGAGGCACTCTAAAACTATTAGGCTGTTTTGCTCTCTGATGCCCGTGGACCGAGAGAACGTAGAATAACGGAGCGATCGTGTCGCTCCGGAGCCCGAGCGAAAAAATTCTAAGTCCCCGTTCGTGTCGCTCCGGAGCCCGAGCGAAAAAATTCTAAGTCCCCGTTCGTGTCGCTCCGGAACCGAATGTCGACGGAACGAAATGACAACGGTAGATCCTTATTCCTGGTGCTCGTGGCTCTCTAAAACCATACACTTGTTCTCCTCTGTCTCTTACCTGTGTCGAGATAATCGAGAATCATGGAGCGTTCGTGTCGCTCCGGAACCGAAAGTCGTCGGTTCGAAACGAGAACGTTAGATCCATATTCCTGATCGTTGAGGCACTCTAAAACTATTAGGCTGTTTTGCTCTCTGATGCCCGTGGACCGAGAGAACGTAGAATAACGGAGCGATCGTGTCGCTCCGGAGCCCGAGCGAAAAAATTCTAAGTCCCCGTTCGTGTCGCTCCGGAGCCCGAGCGAAAAAATTCTAAGTCCCCGTTCGTGTCGCTCCGGAACCGAATGTCGACGGAACGAAATGACAACGGTAGATCCTTATTCCTGGTGCTCGTGGCTCTCTAAAACCATACACTTGTTCTCCTCTGTCTCTTACCTGTGTCGAGATAATCGAGAATCATGGAGCGTTCGTGTCGCTCCGGAACCGAAAGTCGTCGGATCGAAACGAGAACGTTAGATCCATATTCCTGATCGTTGAGGCACTCTAAAACTATTAGGCTGTTTTGCTCTCTGATGCCCGTGGACCGAGAGAACGTAGAATAACGGAGCGATCGTGTCGCTCCGGAGCCCGAGCGAAAAAATTCTAAGTCCCCGTTCGTGTCGCTCCGGAGCCCGAGCGAAAAAATTCTAAGTCCCCGTTCGTGTCGCTCCGGAACCGAATGTCGACGGAACGAAATGACAACGGTAGATCCTTATTCCTGGTGCTCGTGGCTCTCTAAAACCATACACTTGTTCTCCTCTGTCTCTTACCTGTGTCGAGATAATCGAGAATCATGGAGCGTTCGTGTCGCTCCGGAACCGAAAGTCGTCGGTTCGAAACGAGAACGTTAGATCCATATTCCTGATCGTTGAGGCACTCTAAAACTATTAGGCTGTTTTGCTCTCTGATGCCCGTGGACCGAGAGAACGTAGAATAACGGAGCGATCGTGTCGCTCCGGAGCCCGAGCGAAAAAATTCTAAGTCCCCGTTCGTGTCGCTCCGGAACCGAATGTCGACGGAACGAAATGACAACGGTAGATCCTTATTCCTGGTGCTCGTGGCTCTCTAAAACCATACACTTGTTCTCCTCTGTCTCTTACCTGTGTCGAGCTAATCGAGAATCATGGAGCGTTCGTGTCGCTCCGGAAACGAAAGTCGTCGGTTCGAAACGAGAACGTTAGATCCATATTCCTGATCGTTGAGGCACTCTAAAACTATTAGGCTGTTTTGCTCTCTGATGCCCGTGGACCGAGAGAACGTAGAATAACGGAGCGATCGTGTCGCTCCGGAGCCCGAGCGAAAAAATTCTAAGTCCCCGTTCGTGTCGCTCCGGAGCCCGAGCGAAAAAATTCTAAGTCCCCGTTCGTGTCGCTCCGGAACCGAATGTCGACGGAACGAAATGACAACTGTAGATCCTTATTCCTGGTGCTCGTGGCTCTCTAAAACCATACACTTGTTCTCCTCTGTCTCTTACCTGTGTCGAGATAATCGAGAATCATGGAGCGTTCGTGTCGCTCCGGAACCGAAAGTCGTCGGTTCGAAACGAGAACGTTAGATCCATATTCCTGATCGTTGAGGCACTCTAAAACTATTAGGCTGTTTTGCTCTCTGATGCCCGTGGACCGAGAGAACGTAGAATAACGGAGCGATCGTGTCGCTCCGGAGCCCGAGCGAAAAAATTCTAAGTCCCCGTTCGTGTCGCTCCGGAGCCCGAGCGAAAAAATTCTAAGTCCCCGTTCGTGTCGCTCCGGAACCGAATGTCGACGGAACGAAATGACAACGGTAGATCCTTATTCCTGGTGCTCGTGGCTCTCTAAAACCATACACTTGTTCTCCTCTGTCTCTTACCTGTGTCGAGCTAATCGAGAATCATGGAGCGTTCGTGTCGCTCCGGAAACGAAAGTCGTCGGTTCGAAACGAGAACGTTAAATCCATATTCCTGATCGTTGAGGCACTCTAAAACTATTAGGCTGTTTTGCTCTCTGATGCCCGTGGACCGAGAGAACGTAGAATAACGGAGCGATCGTGTCGCTCCGGAGCCCGAGCGAAAAAATTCTAAGTCCCCGTTCGTGTCGCTCCGGAGCCCGAGCGAAAAAATTCTAAGTCCCCGTTCGTGTCGCTCCGGAACCGAATGTCGACGGAACGAAATGACAACTGTAGATCCTTATTCCTGGTGCTCGTGGCTCTCTAAAACCATACACTTGTTCTCCTCTGTCTCTTACCTGTGTCGAGATAATCGAGAATCATGGAGCGTTCGTGTCGCTCCGGAACCGAAAGTCGTCGGTTCGAAACGAGAACGTTAGATCCATATTCCTGATCGTTGAGGCACTCCAAAACTATTAGGCTGTTTTGCTCTCTGATGCCCGTGGACCGAGAGAACGTAGAATAACGGAGCGATCGTGTCGCTCCGGAGCCCGAGCGAAAAAATTCTAAGTCCCCGTTCGTGTCGCTCCGGAGCCCGAGCGAAAAAATTCTAAGTCCCCGTTCGTGTCGCTCCGGAACCGAATGTCGACGGAACGAAATGACAACGGTAGATCCTTATTCCTGGTGCTCGTGGCTCTCTAAAACCATACACTTGTTCTCCTCTGTCTCTTACCTGTGTCGAGATAATCGAGAATCATGGAGCGTTCGTGTCGCTCCGGAACCGAAAGTCGTCGGTTCGAAACGAGAACGTTAGATCCATATTCCTGATCGTTGAGGCACTCTAAAACTATTAGGCTGTTTTGCTCTCTGATGCCCGTGGACCGAGAGAACGTAGAATAACGGAGCGATCGTGTCGCTCCGGAGCCCGAGCGAAAAAATTCTAAGTCCCCGTTCGTGTCGCTCCGGAGCCCGAGCGAAAAAATTCTAAGTCCCCGTTCGTGTCGCTCCGGAACCGAATGTCGACGGAACGAAATGACAACGGTAGATCCTTATTCCTGGTGCTCGTGGCTCTCTAAAACCATACACTTGTTCTCCTCTGTCTCTTACCTGTGTCGAGATAATCGAGAATCATGGAGCTTTCGTGTCGCTCCGGAACCGAAAGTCGTCGGTTCGAAACGAGAACGTTAGATCCATATTCCTGATCGTTGAGGCACTCTAAAACTATTAGGCTGTTTTGCTCTCTGATGCCCGTGGACCGAGAGAACGTAGAATAACGGAGCGATCGTGTCGCTCCGGAGCCCGAGCGAAAAAATTCTAAGTCCCCGTTCGTGTCGCTCCGGAGCCCGAGCGAAAAAATTCTAAGTCCCCGTTCGTGTCGCTCCGGAACCGAATGTCGACGGAACGAAATGACAACGGTAGATCCTTATTCCTGGTGCTCGTGGCTCTCTAAAACCATACACTTGTTCTCCTCTGTCTCTTACCTGTGTCGAGATAATCGAGAATCATGGAGCGTTCGTGTCGCTCCGGAACCGAAAGTCGTCGGTTCGAAACGAGAACGTTAGATCCATATTCCTGATCGTTGAGGCACTCCAAAACTATTAGGCTGTTTTGCTCTCTGATGCCCGTGGACCGAGAGAACGTAGAATAACGGAGCGATCGTGTCGCTCCGGAGCCCGAGCGAAAAAATTCTAAGTCCCCGTTCGTGTCGCTCCGGAGCCCGAGCGAAAAAATTCTAAGTCCCCGTTCGTGTCGCTCCGGAACCGAATGTCGACGGAACGAAATGACAACGGTAGATCCTTATTCCTGGTGCTCGTGGCTCTCTAAAACCATACACTTGTTCTCCTCTGTCTCTTACCTGTGTCGAGATAATCGAGAATCATGGAGCGTTCGTGTCGCTCCGGAACCGAAAGTCGTCGGTTCGAAACGAGAACGTTAGATCCATATTCCTGATCGTTGAGGCACTCTAAAACTATTAGGCTGTTTTGCTCTCTGATGCCCGTGGACCGAGAGAACGTAGAATAACGGAGCGATCGTGTCGCTCCGGAGCCCGAGCGAAAAAATTCTAAGTCCCCGTTCGTGTCGCTCCGGAGCCCGAGCGAAAAAATTCTAAGTCCCAGTTCGTGTCGCTCCGGAACCGAATGTCGACGGAACGAAATGACAACGGTAGATCCTTATTCCTGGTGCTCGTGGCTCTCTAAAACCATACACTTGTTCTCCTCTGTCTCTTACCTGTGTCGAGATAATCGAGAATCATGGAGCGTTCGTGTCGCTCCGGAACCGAAAGTCGTCGGTTCGAAACGAGAACGTTAGATCCATATTCCTGATCGTTGAGGCACTCCAAAACTATTAGGCTGTTTTGCTCTCTGATGCCCGTGGACCGAGAGAACGTAGAATAACGGAGCGATCGTGTCGCTCCGGAGCCCGAGCGAAAAAATTCTAAGTCCCCGTTCGTGTCGCTCCGGAGCCCGAGCGAAAAAATTCTAAGTCCCCGTTCGTGTCGCTCCGGAACCGAATGTCGACGGAACGAAATGACAACGGTAGATCCTTATTCCTGGTGCTCGTGGCTCTCTAAAACCATACACTTGTTCTCCTCTGTCTCTTACCTGTGTCGAGATAATCGAGAATCATGGAGCGTTCGTGTCGCTCCGGAACCGAAAGTCGTCGGTTCGAAACGAGAACGTTAGATCCATATTCCTGATCGTCGAGGCACTCTAAAACTATTAGGCTGTTTTGCTCTCTGATGCCCGTGGACCGAGAGAACGTAGAATAACGGAGCGATCGTGTCGCTCCGGAGCCCGAGCGAAAAAATTCTAAGTCCCCGTTCGTGTCGCTCCGGAGCCCGAGCGAAAAAATTCTAAGTCCCCGTTCGTGTCGCTCCGGAACCGAATGTCGACGGAACGAAATGACAACGGTAGATCCTTATTCCTGGTGCTCGTGGCTCTCTAAAACCATACACTTGTTCTCCTCTGTCTCTTACCTGTGTCGAGATAATCGAGAATCATGGAGCGTTCGTGTCGCTCCGGAACCGAAAGTCGTCGGTTCGAAACGAGAACGTTAGATCCATATTCCTGATCGTTGAGGCACTCTAAAACTATTAGGCTGTTTTGCTCTCTGATGCCCGTGGACCGAGAGAACGTAGAATAACGGAGCGATCGTGTCGCTCCGGAGCCCGAGCGAAAAAATTCTAAGTCCCCGTTCGTGTCGCTCCGGAGCCCGAGCGAAAAAATTCTAAGTCCCCGTTCGTGTCGCTCCGGAACCGAATGTCGACGGAACGAAATGACAACGGTAGATCCTTATTCCTGGTGCTCGTGGCTCTCTAAAACCATACACTTGTTCTCCTCTGTCTCTTACCTGTGTCGAGATAATCGAGAATCATGGAGCGTTCGTGTCGCTCCGGAACCGAAAGTCGTCGGTTCGAAACGAGAACGTTAGATCCATATTCCTGATCGTTGAGGCACTCTAAAACTATTAGGCTGTTTTGCTCTCTGATGCCCGTGGACCGAGAGAACGTAGAATAACGGAGCGATCGTGTCGCTCCGGAGCCCGAGCGAAAAAATTCTAAGTCCCCGTTCGTGTCGCTCCGGAACCGAATGTCGACGGAACGAAATGACAACGGTAGATCCTTATTCCTGGTGCTCGTGGCTCTCTAAAACCATACACTTGTTCTCCTCTGTCTCTTACCTGTGTCGAGATAATCGAGAATCATGGAGCGTTCGTGTCGCTCCGGAACCGAAAGTCGTCGGATCGAAACGAGAACGTTAGATCCATATTCCTGATCGTTGAGGCACTCTAAAACTATTAGGCTGTTTTGCTCTCTGATGCCCGTGGACCGAGAGAACGTAGAATAACGGAGCGATCGTGTCGCTCCGGAGCCCGAGCGAAAAAATTCTAAGTCCCCGTTCGTGTCGCTCCGGAGCCCGAGCGAAAAAATTCTAAGTCCCCGTTCGTGTCGCTCCGGAACCGAATGTCGACGGAACGAAATGACAACTGTAGATCCTTATTCCTGGTGCTCGTGGCTCTCTAAAACCATACACTTGTTCTCCTCTGTCTCTTACCTGTGTCGAGATAATCGAGAATCATGGAGCGTTCGTGTCGCTCCGGAACCGAAAGTCGTCGGTTCGAAACGAGAACGTTAGATCCATATTCCTGATCGTTGAGGCACTCTAAAACTATTAGGCTGTTTTGCTCTCTGATGCCCGTGGACCGAGAGAACGTAGAATAACGGAGCGATCGTGTCGCTCCGGAGCCCGAGCGAAAAAATTCTAAGTCCCCGTTCGTGTCGCTCCGGAGCCCGAGCGAAAAAATTCTAAGTCCCCGTTCGTGTCGCTCCGGAACCGAATGTCGACGGAACGAAATGACAACGGTAGATCCTTATTCCTGGTGCTCGTGGCTCTCTAAAACCATACACTTGTTCTCCTCTGTCTCTTACCTGTGTCGAGCTAATCGAGAATCATGGAGCGTTCGTGTCGCTCCGGAAACGAAAGTCGTCGGTTCGAAACGAGAACGTTAAATCCATATTCCTGATCGTTGAGGCACTCTAAAACTATTAGGCTGTTTTGCTCTCTGATGCCCGTGGACCGAGAGAACGTAGAATAACGGAGCGATCGTGTCGCTCCGGAGCCCGAGCGAAAAAATTCTAAGTCCCCGTTCGTGTCGCTCCGGAGCCCGAGCGAAAAAATTCTAAGTCCCCGTTCGTGTCGCTCCGGAACCGAATGTCGACGGAACGAAATGACAACTGTAGATCCTTATTCCTGGTGCTCGTGGCTCTCTAAAACCATACACTTGTTCTCCTCTGTCTCTTACCTGTGTCGAGATAATCGAGAATCATGGAGCGTTCGTGTCGCTCCGGAACCGAAAGTCGTCGGTTCGAAACGAGAACGTTAGATCCATATTCCTGATCGTTGAGGCACTCCAAAACTATTAGGCTGTTTTGCTCTCTGATGCCCGTGGACCGAGAGAACGTAGAATAACGGAGCGATCGTGTCGCTCCGGAGCCCGAGCGAAAAAATTCTAAGTCCCCGTTCGTGTCGCTCCGGAGCCCGAGCGAAAAAATTCTAAGTCCCCGTTCGTGTCGCTCCGGAACCGAATGTCGACGGAACGAAATGACAACGGTAGATCCTTATTCCTGGTGCTCGTGGCTCTCTAAAACCATACACTTGTTCTCCTCTGTCTCTTACCTGTGTCGAGATAATCGAGAATCATGGAGCGTTCGTGTCGCTCCGGAACCGAAAGTCGTCGGTTCGAAACGAGAACGTTAGATCCATATTCCTGATCGTTGAGGCACTCTAAAACTATTAGGCTGTTTTGCTCTCTGATGCCCGTGGACCGAGAGAACGTAGAATAACGGAGCGATCGTGTCGCTCCGGAGCCCGAGCGAAAAAATTCTAAGTCCCCGTTCGTGTCGCTCCGGAGCCCGAGCGAAAAAATTCTAAGTCCCCGTTCGTGTCGCTCCGGAACCGAATGTCGACGGAACGAAATGACAACGGTAGATCCTTATTCCTGGTGCTCGTGGCTCTCTAAAACCATACACTTGTTCTCCTCTGTCTCTTACCTGTGTCGAGATAATCGAGAATCATGGAGCGTTCGTGTCGCTCCGGAACCGAAAGTCGTCGGTTCGAAACGAGAACGTTAGATCCATATTCCTGATCGTTGAGGCACTCTAAAACTATTAGGCTGTTTTGCTCTCTGATGCCCGTGGACCGAGAGAACGTAGAATAACGGAGCGATCGTGTCGCTCCGGAGCCCGAGCGAAAAAATTCTAAGTCCCCGTTCGTGTCGCTCCGGAGCCCGAGCGAAAAAATTCTAAGTCCCCGTTCGTGTCGCTCCGGAACCGAATGTCGACGGAACGAAATGACAACGGTAGATCCTTATTCCTGGTGCTCGTGGCTCTCTAAAACCATACACTTGTTCTCCTCTGTCTCTTACCTGTGTCGAGATAATCGAGAATCATGGAGCGTTCGTGTCGCTCCGGAACCGAAAGTCGTCGGTTCGAAACGAGAACGTTAGATCCATATTCCTGATCGTTGAGGCACTCCAAAACTATTAGGCTGTTTTGCTCTCTGATGCCCGTGGACCGAGAGAACGTAGAATAACGGAGCGATCGTGTCGCTCCGGAGCCCGAGCGAAAAAATTCTAAGTCCCCGTTCGTGTCGCTCCGGAGCCCGAGCGAAAAAATTCTAAGTCCCCGTTCGTGTCGCTCCGGAACCGAATGTCGACGGAACGAAATGACAACGGTAGATCCTTATTCCTGGTGCTCGTGGCTCTCTAAAACCATACACTTGTTCTCCTCTGTCTCTTACCTGTGTCGAGATAATCGAGAATCATGGAGCGTTCGTGTCGCTCCGGAACCGAAAGTCGTCGGTTCGAAACGAGAACGTTAGATCCATATTCCTGATCGTTGAGGCACTCTAAAACTATTAGGCTGTTTTGCTCTCTGATGCCCGTGGACCGAGAGAACGTAGAATAACGGAGCGATCGTGTCGCTCCGGAGCCCGAGCGAAAAAATTCTAAGTCCCCGTTCGTGTCGCTCCGGAGCCCGAGCGAAAAAATTCTAAGTCCCAGTTCGTGTCGCTCCGGAACCGAATGTCGACGGAACGAAATGACAACGGTAGATCCTTATTCCTGGTGCTCGTGGCTCTCTAAAACCATACACTTGTTCTCCTCTGTCTCTTACCTGTGTCGAGATAATCGAGAATCATGGAGCGTTCGTGTCGCTCCGGAACCGAAAGTCGTCGGTTCGAAACGAGAACGTTAGATCCATATTCCTGATCGTTGAGGCACTCCAAAACTATTAGGCTGTTTTGCTCTCTGATGCCCGTGGACCGAGAGAACGTAGAATAACGGAGCGATCGTGTCGCTCCGGAGCCCGAGCGAAAAAATTCTAAGTCCCCGTTCGTGTCGCTCCGGAGCCCGAGCGAAAAAATTCTAAGTCCCCGTTCGTGTCGCTCCGGAACCGAATGTCGACGGAACGAAATGACAACGGTAGATCCTTATTCCTGGTGCTCGTGGCTCTCTAAAACCATACACTTGTTCTCCTCTGTCTCTTACCTGTGTCGAGATAATCGAGAATCATGGAGCGTTCGTGTCGCTCCGGAACCGAAAGTCGTCGGTTCGAAACGAGAACGTTAGATCCATATTCCTGATCGTCGAGGCACTCTAAAACTATTAGGCTGTTTTGCTCTCTGATGCCCGTGGACCGAGAGAACGTAGAATAACGGAGCGATCGTGTCGCTCCGGAGCCCGAGCGAAAAAATTCTAAGTCCCCGTTCGTGTCGCTCCGGAGCCCGAGCGAAAAAATTCTAAGTCCCCGTTCGTGTCGCTCCGGAACCGAATGTCGACGGAACGAAATGACAACGGTAGATCCTTATTCCTGGTGCTCGTGGCTCTCTAAAACCATACACTTGTTCTCCTCTGTCTCTTACCTGTGTCGAGATAATCGAGAATCATGGAGCGTTCGTGTCGCTCCGGAACCGAAAGTCGTCGGTTCGAAACGAGAACGTTAGATCCATATTCCTGATCGTTGAGGCACTCTAAAACTATTAGGCTGTTTTGCTCTCTGATGCCCGTGGACCGAGAGAACGTAGAATAACGGAGCGATCGTGTCGCTCCGGAGCCCGAGCGAAAAAATTCTAAGTCCCCGTTCGTGTCGCTCCGGAGCCCGAGCGAAAAAATTCTAAGTCCCCGTTCGTGTCGCTCCGGAACCGAATGTCGACGGAACGAAATGACAACGGTAGATCCTTATTCCTGGTGCTCGTGGCTCTCTAAAACCATACACTTGTTCTCCTCTGTCTCTTACCTGTGTCGAGATAATCGAGAATCATGGAGCGTTCGTGTCGCTCCGGAACCGAAAGTCGTCGGTTCGAAACGAGAACGTTAGATCCATATTCCTGATCGTTGAGGCACTCTAAAACTATTAGGCTGTTTTGCTCTCTGATGCCCGTGGACCGAGAGAACGTAGAATAACGGAGCGATCGTGTCGCTCCGGAGCCCGAGCGAAAAAATTCTAAGTCCCCGTTCGTGTCGCTCCGGAACCGAATGTCGACGGAACGAAATGACAACGGTAGATCCTTATTCCTGGTGCTCGTGGCTCTCTAAAACCATACACTTGTTCTCCTCTGTCTCTTACCTGTGTCGAGATAATCGAGAATCATGGAGCGTTCGTGTCGCTCCGGAACCGAAAGTCGTCGGTTCGAAACGAGAACGTTAGATCCATATTCCTGATCGTCGAGGCACTCTAAAACTATTAGGCTGTTTTGCTCTCTGATGCCCGTGGACCGAGAGAACGTAGAATAACGGAGCGATCGTGTCGCTCCGGAGCCCGAGCGAAAAAATTCTAAGTCCCCGTTCGTGTCGCTCCGGAGCCCGAGCGAAAAAATTCTAAGTCCCCGTTCGTGTCGCTCCGGAACCGAATGTCGACGGAACGAAATGACAACTGTAGATCCTTATTCCTGGTGCTCGTGGCTCTCTAAAACCATACACTTGTTCTCCTCTGTCTCTTACCTGTGTCGAGATAATCGAGAATCATGGAGCGTTCGTGTCGCTCCGGAACCGAAAGTCGTCGGTTCGAAACGAGAACGTTAGATCCATATTCCTGATCGTTGAGGCACTCTAAAACTATTAGGCTGTTTTGCTCTCTGATGCCCGTGGACCGAGAGAACGTAGAATAACGGAGCGATCGTGTCGCTCCGGAGCCCGAGCGAAAAAATTCTAAGTCCCCGTTCGTGTCGCTCCGGAGCCCGAGCGAAAAAATTCTAAGTCCCCGTTCGTGTCGCTCCGGAACCGAATGTCGACGGAACGAAATGACAACGGTAGATCCTTATTCCTGGTGCTCGTGGCTCTCTAAAACCATACACTTGTTCTCCTCTGTCTCTTACCTGTGTCGAGATAATCGAGAATCATGGAGCGTTCGTGTCGCTCCGGAACCGAAAGTCGTCGGTTCGAAACGAGAACGTTAGATCCATATTCCTGATCGTTGAGGCACTCTAAAACTATTAGGCTGTTTTGCTCTCTGATGCCCGTGGACCGAGAGAACGTAGAATAACGGAGCGATCGTGTCGCTCCGGAGCCCGAGCGAAAAAATTCTAAGTCCCCGTTCGTGTCGCTCCGGAGCCCGAGCGAAAAAATTCTAAGTCCCCGTTCGTGTCGCTCCGGAACCGAATGTCGACGGAACGAAATGACAACGGTAGATCCTTATTCCTGGTGCTCGTGGCTCTCTAAAACCATACACTTGTTCTCCTCTGTCTCTTACCTGTGTCGAGATAATCGAGAATCATGGAGCGTTCGTGTCGCTCCGGAACCGAAAGTCGTCGGTTCGAAACGAGAACGTTAGATCCATATTCCTGATCGTTGAGGCACTCCAAAACTATTAGGCTGTTTTGCTCTCTGATGCCCGTGGACCGAGAGAACGTAGAATAACGGAGCGATCGTGTCGCTCCGGAGCCCGAGCGAAAAAATTCTAAGTCCCCGTTCGTGTCGCTCCGGAGCCCGAGCGAAAAAATTCTAAGTCCCCGTTCGTGTCGCTCCGGAACCGAATGTCGACGGAACGAAATGACAACGGTAGATCCTTATTCCTGGTGCTCGTGGCTCTCTAAAACCATACACTTGTTCTCCTCTGTCTCTTACCTGTGTCGAGATAATCGAGAATCATGGAGCGTTCGTGTCGCTCCGGAACCGAAAGTCGTCGGTTCGAAACGAGAACGTTAGATCCATATTCCTGATCGTTGAGGCACTCTAAAACTATTAGGCTGTTTTGCTCTCTGATGCCCGTGGACCGAGAGAACGTAGAATAACGGAGCGATCGTGTCGCTCCGGAGCCCGAGCGAAAAAATTCTAAGTCCCCGTTCGTGTCGCTCCGGAGCCCGAGCGAAAAAATTCTAAGTCCCAGTTCGTGTCGCTCCGGAACCGAATGTCGACGGAACGAAATGACAACGGTAGATCCTTATTCCTGGTGCTCGTGGCTCTCTAAAACCATACACTTGTTCTCCTCTGTCTCTTACCTGTGTCGAGATAATCGAGAATCATGGAGCGTTCGTGTCGCTCCGGAACCGAAAGTCGTCGGTTCGAAACGAGAACGTTAGATCCATATTCCTGATCGTTGAGGCACTCCAAAACTATTAGGCTGTTTTGCTCTCTGATGCCCGTGGACCGAGAGAACGTAGAATAACGGAGCGATCGTGTCGCTCCGGAGCCCGAGCGAAAAAATTCTAAGTCCCCGTTCGTGTCGCTCCGGAGCCCGAGCGAAAAAATTCTAAGTCCCCGTTCGTGTCGCTCCGGAACCGAATGTCGACGGAACGAAATGACAACGGTAGATCCTTATTCCTGGTGCTCGTGGCTCTCTAAAACCATACACTTGTTCTCCTCTGTCTCTTACCTGTGTCGAGATAATCGAGAATCATGGAGCGTTCGTGTCGCTCCGGAACCGAAAGTCGTCGGTTCGAAACGAGAACGTTAGATCCATATTCCTGATCGTCGAGGCACTCTAAAACTATTAGGCTGTTTTGCTCTCTGATGCCCGTGGACCGAGAGAACGTAGAATAACGGAGCGATCGTGTCGCTCCGGAGCCCGAGCGAAAAAATTCTAAGTCCCCGTTCGTGTCGCTCCGGAGCCCGAGCGAAAAAATTCTAAGTCCCCGTTCGTGTCGCTCCGGAGCCCGAGCGAAAAAATTCTAAGTCCCCGTTCGTGTCGCTCCGGAACCGAATGTCGACGGAACGAAATGACAACGGTAGATCCTTATTCCTGGTGCTCGTGGCTCTCTAAAACCATACACTTGTTCTCCTCTGTCTCTTACCTGTGTCGAGATAATCGAGAATCATGGAGCGTTCGTGTCGCTCCGGAACCGAAAGTCGTCGGATCGAAACGAGAACGTTAGATCCATATTCCTGATCGTTGAGGCACTCTAAAACTATTAGGCTGTTTTGCTCTCTGATGCCCGTGGACCGAGAGAACGTAGAATAACGGAGCGATCGTGTCGCTCCGGAGCCCGAGCGAAAAAATTCTAAGTCCCCGTTCGTGTCGCTCCGGAGCCCGAGCGAAAAAATTCTAAGTCCCCGTTCGTGTCGCTCCGGAACCGAATGTCGACGGAACGAAATGACAACGGTAGATCCTTATTCCTGGTGCTCGTGGCTCTCTAAAACCATACACTTGTTCTCCTCTGTCTCTTACCTGTGTCGAGCTAATCGAGAATCATGGAGCGTTCGTGTCGCTCCGGAAACGAAAGTCGTCGGTTCGAAACGAGAACGTTAAATCCATATTCCTGATCGTTGAGGCACTCTAAAACTATTAGGCTGTTTTGCTCTCTGATGCCCGTGGACCGAGAGAACGTAGAATAACGGAGCGATCGTGTCGCTCCGGAGCCCGAGCGAAAAAATTCTAAGTCCCCGTTCGTGTCGCTCCGGAGCCCGAGCGAAAAAATTCTAAGTCCCCGTTCGTGTCGCTCCGGAACCGAATGTCGACGGAACGAAATGACAACTGTAGATCCTTATTCCTGGTGCTCGTGGCTCTCTAAAACCATACACTTGTTCTCCTCTGTCTCTTACCTGTGTCGAGATAATCGAGAATCATGGAGCGTTCGTGTCGCTCCGGAACCGAAAGTCGTCGGTTCGAAACGAGAACGTTAGATCCATATTCCTGATCGTTGAGGCACTCTAAAACTATTAGGCTGTTTTGCTCTCTGATGCCCGTGGACCGAGAGAACGTAGAATAACGGAGCGATCGTGTCGCTCCGGAGCCCGAGCGAAAAAATTCTAAGTCCCCGTTCGTGTCGCTCCGGAGCCCGAGCGAAAAAATTCTAAGTCCCCGTTCGTGTCGCTCCGGAACCGAATGTCGACGGAACGAAATGACAACGGTAGATCCTTATTCCTGGTGCTCGTGGCTCTCTAAAACCATACACTTGTTCTCCTCTGTCTCTTACCTGTGTCGAGATAATCGAGAATCATGGAGCGTTCGTGTCGCTCCGGAACCGAAAGTCGTCGGTTCGAAACAAGAACGTTAGATCCATATTCCTGATCGTTGAGGCACTCCAAAACTATTAGGCTGTTTTGCTCTCTGATGCCCGTGGACCGAGAGAACGTAGAATAACGGAGCGATCGTGTCGCTCCGGAGCCCGAGCGAAAAAATTCTAAGTCCCCGTTCGTGTCGCTCCGGAGCCCGAGCGAAAAAATTCTAAGTCCCCGTTCGTGTCGCTCCGGAACCGAATGTCGACGGAACGAAATGACAACGGTAGATCCTTATTCCTGGTGCTCGTGGCTCTCTAAAACCATACACTTGTTCTCCTCTGTCTCTTACCTGTGTCGAGCTAATCGAGAATCATGGAGCGTTCGTGTCGCTCCGGAACCGAAAGTCGTCGGTTCGAAACGAGAACGTTAGATCCATATTCCTGATCGTTGAGGCACTCTAAAACTATTAGGCTGTTTTGCTCTCTGATGCCCGTGGACCGAGAGAACGTAGAATAACGGAGCGATCGTGTCGCTCCGGAGCCCGAGCGAAAAAATTCTAAGTCCCCGTTCGTGTCGCTCCGGAGCCCGAGCGAAAAAATTCTAAGTCCCCGTTCGTGTCGCTCCGGAACCGAATGTCGACGGAACGAAATGACAACTGTAGATCCTTATTCCTGGTGCTCGTGGCTCTCTAAAACCATACACTTGTTCTCCTCTGTCTCTTACCTGTGTCGAGATAATCGAGAATCATGGAGCGTTCGTGTCGCTCCGGAACCGAAAGTCGTCGGTTCGAAACGAGAACGTTAGATCCATATTCCTGATCGTTGAGGCACTCTAAAACTATTAGGCTGTTTTGCTCTCTGATGCCCGTGGACCGAGAGAACGTAGAATAACGGAGCGATCGTGTCGCTCCGGAGCCCGAGCGAAAAAATTCTAAGTCCCCGTTCGTGTCGCTCCGGAGCCCGAGCGAAAAAATTCTAAGTCCCCGTTCGTGTCGCTCCGGAACCGAATGTCGACGGAACGAAATGACAACGGTAGATCCTTATTCCTGGTGCTCGTGGCTCTCTAAAACCGTACACTTGTTCTCCTCTGTCTCTTACCTGTGTCGAGATAATCGAGAATCATGGAGCGTTCGTGTCGCTCCGGAACCGAAAGTCGTCGGTTCGAAACGAGAACGTTAGATCCATATTCCTGATCGTTGAGGCACTCTAAAACTATTAGGCTGTTTTGCTCTCTGATGCCCGTGGACCGAGAGAACGTAGAATAACGGAGCGATCGTGTCGCTCCGGAGCCCGAGCGAAAAAATTCTAAGTCCCCGTTCGTGTCGCTCCGGAGCCCGAGCGAAAAAATTCTAAGTCCCCGTTCGTGTCGCTCCGGAACCGAATGTCGACGGAACGAAATGACAACGGTAGATCCTTATTCCTGGTGCTCGTGGCTCTCTAAAACCATACACTTGTTCTCCTCTGTCTCTTACCTGTGTCGAGATAATCGAGAATCATGGAGCGTTCGTGTCGCTCCGGAACCGAAAGTCGTCGGTTCGAAACGAGAACGTTAGATCCATATTCCTGATCGTTGAGGCACTCTAAAACTATTAGGCTGTTTTGCTCTCTGATGCCCGTGGACCGAGAGAACGTAGAATAACGGAGCGATCGTGTCGCTCCGGAGCCCGAGCGAAAAAATTCTAAGTCCCCGTTCGTGTCGCTCCGGAGCCCGAGCGAAAAAATTCTAAGTCCCCGTTCGTGTCGCTCCGGAACCGAATGTCGACGGAACGAAATGACAACGGTAGATCCTTATTCCTGGTGCTCGTGGCTCTCTAAAACCATACACTTGTTCTCCTCTGTCTCTTACCTGTGTCGAGATAATCGAGAATCATGGAGCGTTCGTGTCGCTCCGGAACCGAAAGTCGTCGGTTCGAAACGAGAACGTTAGATCCATATTCCTGATCGTTGAGGCACTCTAAAACTATTAGGCTGTTTTGCTCTCTGATGCCCGTGGACCGAGAGAACGTAGAATAACGGAGCGATCGTGTCGCTCCGGAGCCCGAGCGAAAAAATTCTAAGTCCCCGTTCGTGTCGCTCCGGAGCCCGAGCGAAAAAATTCTAAGTCCCCGTTCGTGTCGCTCCGGAACCGAATGTCGACGGAACGAAATGACAACGGTAGATCCTTATTCCTGGTGCTCGTGGCTCTCTAAAACCATACACTTGTTCTCCTCTGTCTCTTACCTGTGTCGAGATAATCGAGAATCATGGAGCGTTCGTGTCGCTCCGGAACCGAAAGTCGTCGGTTCGAAACGAGAACGTTAGATCCATATTCCTGATCGTCGAGGCACTCTAAAACTATTAGGCTGTTTTGCTCTCTGATGCCCGTGGACCGAGAGAACGCAGAATAACGGAGCGATCGTGTCGCTCCGGAGCCCGAGCGAAAAAATTCTAAGTCCCCGTTCGTGTCGCTCCGGAACCGAATGTCGACGGAACGAAATGACAACGGTAGATCCTTATTCCTGGTGCTCGTGGCTCTCTAAAACCATACACTTGTTCTCCTCTGTCTCTTACCTGTGTCGAGATAATCGAGAATCATGGAGCGTTCGTGTCGCTCCGGAACCGAAAGTCGTCGGATCGAAACGAGAACGTTAGATCCGTATTCCTGATCGTTGAGGCACTCTAAAACTATTAGGCTGTTTTGCTCTCTGATGCCCGTGGACCGAGAGAACGTAGAATAACGGAGCGATCGTGTCGCTCCGGAGCCCGAGCGAAAAAATTCTAAGTCCCCGTTCGTGTCGCTCCGGAGCCCGAGCGAAAAAATTCTAAGTCCCCGTTCGTGTCGCTCCGGAACCGAATGTCGACGGAACGAAATGACAACGGTAGATCCTTATTCCTGGTGCTCGTGGCTCTCTAAAACCATACACTTGTTCTCCTCTGTCTCTTACCTGTGTCGAGATAATCGAGAATCATGGAGCGTTCGTGTCGCTCCGGAACCGAAAGTCGTCGGTTCGAAACGAGAACGTTAGATCCATATTCCTGATCGTTGAGGCACTCCAAAACTATTAGGCTGTTTTGCTCTCTGATGCCCGTGGACCGAGAGAACGTAGAATAACGGAGCGATCGTGTCGCTCCGGAGCCCGAGCGAAAAAATTCTAAGTCCCCGTTCGTGTCGCTCCGGAGCCCGAGCGAAAAAATTCTAAGTCCCCGTTCGTGTCGCTCCGGAACCGAATGTCGACGGAACGAAATGACAACGGTAGATCCTTATTCCTGGTGCTCGTGGCTCTCTAAAACCATACACTTGTTCTCCTCTGTCTCTTACCTGTGTCGAGATAATCGAGAATCATGGAGCGTTCGTGTCGCTCCGGAACCGAAAGTCATCGGTTCGAAACGAGAACGTTAGATCCATATTCCTGATCGTCGAGGCACTCTAAAACTATTAGGCTGTTTTGCTCTCTGATGCCCGTGGACCGAGAGAACGTAGAATAACGGAGCGATCGTGTCGCTCCGGAGCCCGAGCGAAAAAATTCTAAGTCCCCGTTCGTGTCGCTCCGGAGCCCGAGCGAAAAAATTCTAAGTCCCCGTTCGTGTCGCTCCGGAACCGAATGTCGACGGAACGAAATGACAACGGTAGATCCTTATTCCTGGTGCTCGTGGCTCTCTAAAACCATACACTTGTTCTCCTCTGTCTCTTACCTGTGTCGAGCTAATCGAGAATCATGGAGCGTTCGTGTCGCTCCGGAAACGAAAGTCGTCGGTTCGAAACGAGAACGTTAGATCCATATTCCTGATCGTTGAGGCACTCTAAAACTATTAGGCTGTTTTGCTCTCTGATGCCCGTGGACCGAGAGAACGTAGAATAACGGAGCGATCGTGTCGCTCCGGAGCCCGAGCGAAAAAATTCTAAGTCCCCGTTCGTGTCGCTCCGGAGCCCGAGCGAAAAAATTCTAAGTCCCCGTTCGTGTCGCTCCGGAACCGAATGTCGACGGAACGAAATGACAACGGTAGATCCTTATTCCTGGTGCTCGTGGCTCTCTAAAACCATACACTTGTTCTCCTCTGTCTCTTACCTGTGTCGAGATAATCGAGAATCATGGAGCGTTCGTGTCGCTCCGGAACCGAAAGTCGTCGGTTCGAAACGAGAACGTTAGATCCATATTCCTGATCGTTGAGGCACTCTAAAACTATTAGGCTGTTTTGCTCTCTGATGCCCGTGGACCGAGAGAACGTAGAATAACGGAGCGATCGTGTCGCTCCGGAGCCCGAGCGAAAAAATTCTAAGTCCCCGTTCGTGTCGCTCCGGAGCCCGAGCGAAAAAATTCTAAGTCCCCGTTCGTGTCGCTCCAGAACCGAATGTCGACGGAACGAAATGACAACGGTAGATCCTTATTCCTGGTGCTCGTGGCTCTCTAAAACCATACACTTGTTCTCCTCTGTCTCTTACCTGTGTCGAGATAATCGAGAATCATGGAGCGTTCGTGTCGCTCCGGAACCGAAAGTCGTCGGTTCGAAACGAGAACGTTAGATCCATATTCCTGATCGTTGAGGCACTCTAAAACTATTAGGCTGTTTTGCTCTCTGATGCCCGTGGACCGAGAGAACGTAGAATAACGGAGCGATCGTGTCGCTCCGGAGCCCGAGCGAAAAAATTCTAAGTCCCCGTTCGTGTCGCTCCGGAGCCCGAGCGAAAAAATTCTAAGTCCCCGTTCGTGTCGCTCCGGAACCGAATGTCGACGGAACGAAATGACAACGGTAGATCCTTATTCCTGGTGCTCGTGGCTCTCTAAAACCATACACTTGTTCTCCTCTGTCTCTTACCTGTGTCGAGATAATCGAGAATCATGGAGCGTTCGTGTCGCTCCGGAACCGAAAGTCGTCGGTTCGAAACGAGAACGTTAGATCCATATTCCTGATCGTTGAGGCACTCTAAAACTATTAGGCTGTTTTGCTCTCTGATGCCCGTGGACCGAGAGAACGTAGAATAACGGAGCGATCGTGTCGCTCCGGAGCCCGAGCGAAAAAATTCTAAGTCCCCGTTCGTGTCGCTCCGGAGCCCGAGCGAAAAAATTCTAAGTCCCCGTTCGTGTCGCTCCGGAACCGAATGTCGACGGAACGAAATGACAACGGTAGATCCTTATTCCTGGTGCTCGTGGCTCTCTAAAACCATACACTTGTTCTCCTCTGTCTCTTACCTGTGTCGAGATAATCGAGAATCATGGAGCGTTCGTGTCGCTCCGGAACCGAAAGTCGTCGGTTCGAAACGAGAACGTTAGATCCATATTCCTGATCGTTGAGGCACTCTAAAACTATTAGGCTGTTTTGCTCTCTGATGCCCGTGGACCGAGAGAACGTAGAATAACGGAGCGATCGTGTCGCTCCGGAGCCCGAGCGAAAAAATTCTAAGTCCCCGTTCGTGTCGCTCCGGAGCCCGAGCGAAAAAATTCTAAGTCCCCGTTCGTGTCGCTCCGGAACCGAATGTCGACGGAACGAAATGACAACGGTAGATCCTTATTCCTGGTGCTCGTGGCTCTCTAAAACCATACACTTGTTCTCCTCTGTCTCTTACCTGTGTCGAGCTAATCGAGAATCATGGAGCGTTCGTGTCGCTCCGGAAACGAAAGTCGTCGGTTCGAAACGAGAACGTTAGATCCATATTCCTGATCGTTGAGGCACTCTAAAACTATTAGGCTGTTTTGCTCTCTGATGCCCGTGGACCGAGAGAACGTAGAATAACGGAGCGATCGTGTCGCTCCGGAGCCCGAGCGAAAAAATTCTAAGTCCCCGTTCGTGTCGCTCCGGAGCCCGAGCGAAAAAATTCTAAGTCCCCGTTCGTGTCGCTCCGGAACCGAATGTCGACGGAACGAAATGACAACGGTAGATCCTTATTCCTGGTGCTCGTGGCTCTCTAAAACCATACACTTGTTCTCCTCTGTCTCTTACCTGTGTCGAGATAATCGAGAATCATGGAGCGTTCGTGTCGCTCCGGAACCGAAAGTCGTCGGTTCGAAACGAGAACGTTAGATCCATATTCCTGATCGTTGAGGCACTCCAAAACTATTAGGCTGTTTTGCTCTCTGATGCCCGTGGACCGAGAGAACGTAGAATAACGGAGCGATCGTGTCGCTCCGGAGCCCGAGCGAAAAAATTCTAAGTCCCCGTTCGTGTCGCTCCGGAGCCCGAGCGAAAAAATTCTAAGTCCCCGTTCGTGTCGCTCCGGAACCGAATGTCGACGGAACGAAATGACAACGGTAGATCCTTATTCCTGGTGCTCGTGGCTCTCTAAAACCATACACTTGTTCTCCTCTGTCTCTTACCTGTGTCGAGCTAATCGAGAATCATGGAGCGTTCGTGTCGCTCCGGAAACGAAAGTCGTCGGTTCGAAACGAGAACGTTAGATCCATATTCCTGATCGTTGAGGCACTCTAAAACTATTAGGCTGTTTTGCTCTCTGATGCCCGTGGACCGAGAGAACGTAGAATAACGGAGCGATCGTGTCGCTCCGGAGCCCGAGCGAAAAAATTCTAAGTCCCCGTTCGTGTCGCTCCGGAGCCCGAGCGAAAAAATTCTAAGTCCCCGTTCGTGTCGCTCCGGAACCGAATGTCGACGGAACGAAATGACAACGGTAGATCCTTATTCCTGGTGCTCGTGGCTCTCTAAAACCATACACTTGTTCTCCTCTGTCTCTTACCTGTGTCGAGATAATCGAGAATCATGGAGCGTTCGTGTCGCTCCGGAACCGAAAGTCGTCGGTTCGAAACGAGAACGTTAGATCCATATTCCTGATCGTTGAGGCACTCTAAAACTATTAGGCTGTTTTGCTCTCTGATGCCCGTGGACCGAGAGAACGTAGAATAACGGAGCGATCGTGTCGCTCCGGAGCCCGAGCGAAAAAATTCTAAGTCCCCGTTCGTGTCGCTCCGGAGCCCGAGCGAAAAAATTCTAAGTCCCCGTTCGTGTCGCTCCGGAACCGAATGTCGACGGAACGAAATGACAACGGTAGATCCTTATTCCTGGTGCTCGTGGCTCTCTAAAACCATACACTTGTTCTCCTCTGTCTCTTACCTGTGTCGAGATAATCGAGAATCATGGAGCGTTCGTGTCGCTCCGGAACCGAAAGTCGTCGGATCGAAACGAGAACGTTAGATCCATATTCCTGATCGTTGAGGCACTCTAAAACTATTAGGCTGTTTTGCTCTCTGATGCCCGTGGACCGAGAGAACGTAGAATAACGGAGCGATCGTGTCGCTCCGGAGCCCGAGCGAAAAAATCCTGAGTCCCCGTTCGTGTCGCTCCGGAACCGAATGTCGACGGAACGAAATGACAACGGTAGATCCTTATTCCTGGTGCTCGTGGCTCTCTAAAACCATACACTTGTTCTCCTCTGTCTCTTACCTGTGTCGAGATAATCGAGAATCATGGAGCGTTCGTGTCGCTCCGGAACCGAAAGTCGTCGGTTCGAAACGAGAACGTTAGATCCATATTCCTGATCGTTGAGGCACTCTAAAACTATTAGGCTGTTTTGCTCTCTGATGCCCGTGGACCGAGAGAACGTAGAATAACGGAGCGATCGTGTCGCTCCGGAGCCCGAGCGAAAAAATTCTAAGTCCCCGTTCGTGTCGCTCCGGAGCCCGAGCGAAAAAATTCTAAGTCCCCGTTCGTGTCGCTCCGGAACCGAATGTCGACGGAACGAAATGACAACGGTAGATCCTTATTCCTGGTGCTCGTGGCTCTCTAAAACCATACACTTGTTCTCCTCTGTCTCTTACCTGTGTCGAGCTAATCGAGAATCATGGAGCGTTCGTGTCGCTCCGGAAACGAAAGTCGTCGGTTCGAAACGAGAACGTTAGATCCATATTCCTGATCGTTGAGGCACTCTAAAACTATTAGGCTGTTTTGCTCTCTGATGCCCGTGGACCGAGAGAACGTAGAATAACGGAGCGATCGTGTCGCTCCGGAGCCCGAGCGAAAAAATTCTAAGTCCCCGTTCGTGTCGCTCCGGAGCCCGAGCGAAAAAATTCTAAGTCCCCGTTCGTGTCGCTCCGGAACCGAATGTCGACGGAACGAAATGACAACGGTAGATCCTTATTCCTGGTGCTCGTGGCTCTCTAAAACCATACACTTGTTCTCCTCTGTCTCTTACCTGTGTCGAGCTAATCGAGAATCATGGAGCGTTCGTGTCGCTCCGGAAACAAAAGTCGTCGGTTCGAAACGAGAACGTTAGATCCATATTCCTGATCGTTGAGGCACTCTAAAACTATTAGGCTGTTTTGCTCTCTGATGCCCGTGGACCGAGAGAACGTAGAATAACGGAGCGATCGTGTCGCTCCGGAGCCCGAGCGAAAAAATTCTAAGTCCCCGTTCGTGTCGCTCCGGAGCCCGAGCGAAAAAATTCTAAGTCCCCGTTCGTGTCGCTCCGGAACCGAATGTCGACGGAACGAAATGACAACGGTAGATCCTTATTCCTGGTGCTCGTGGCTCTCTAAAACCATACACTTGTTCTCCTCTGTCTCTTACCTGTGTCGAGATAATCGAGAATCATGGAGCGTTCGTGTCGCTCCGGAACCGAAAGTCGTCGGTTCGAAACGAGAACGTTAGATCCATATTCCTGATCGTTGAGGCACTCTAAAACTATTAGGCTGTTTTGCTCTCTGATGCCCGTGGACCGAGAGAACGTAGAATAACGGAGCGATCGTGTCGCTCCGGAGCCCGAGCGAAAAAATTCTAAGTCCCCGTTCGTGTCGCTCCGGAGCCCGAGCGAAAAAATTCTAAGTCCCCGTTCGTGTCGCTCCGGAACCGAATGTCGACGGAACGAAATGACAACGGTAGATCCTTATTCCTGGTGCTCGTGGCTCTCTAAAACCATACACTTGTTCTCCTCTGTCTCTTACCTGTGTCGAGATAATCGAGAATCATGGAGCGTTCGTGTCGCTCCGGAACCGAAAGTCGTCGGATCGAAACGAGAACGTTAGATCCATATTCCTGATCGTTGAGGCACTCTAAAACTATTAGGCTGTTTTGCTCTCTGATGCCCGTGGACCGAGAGAACGTAGAATAACGGAGCGATCGTGTCGCTCCGGAGCCCGAGCGAAAAAATCCTGAGTCCCCGTTCGTGTCGCTCCGGAACCGAATGTCGACGGAACGAAATGACAACGGTAGATCCTTATTCCTGGTGCTCGTGGCTCTCTAAAACCATACACTTGTTCTCCTCTGTCTCTTACCTGTGTCGAGATAATCGAGAATCATGGAGCGTTCGTGTCGCTCCGGAACCGAAAGTCGTCGGTTCGAAACGAGAACGTTAGATCCATATTCCTGATCGTTGAGGCACTCTAAAACTATTAGGCTGTTTTGCTCTCTGATGCCCGTGGACCGAGAGAACGTAGAATAACGGAGCGATCGTGTCGCTCCGGAGCCCGAGCGAAAAAATTCTAAGTCCCCGTTCGTGTCGCTCCGGAGCCCGAGCGAAAAAATTCTAAGTCCCCGTTCGTGTCGCTCCGGAACCGAATGTCGACGGAACGAAATGACAACGGTAGATCCTTATTCCTGGTGCTCGTGGCTCTCTAAAACCATACACTTGTTCTCCTCTGTCTCTTACCTGTGTCGAGCTAATCGAGAATCATGGAGCGTTCGTGTCGCTCCGGAAACGAAAGTCGTCGGTTCGAAACGAGAACGTTAGATCCATATTCCTGATCGTTGAGGCACTCTAAAACTATTAGGCTGTTTTGCTCTCTGATGCCCGTGGACCGAGAGAACGTAGAATAACGGAGCGATCGTGTCGCTCCGGAGCCCGAGCGAAAAAATTCTAAGTCCCCGTTCGTGTCGCTCCGGAGCCCGAGCGAAAAAATTCTAAGTCCCCGTTCGTGTCGCTCCGGAACCGAATGTCGACGGAACGAAATGACAACGGTAGATCCTTATTCCTGGTGCTCGTGGCTCTCTAAAACCATACACTTGTTCTCCTCTGTCTCTTACCTGTGTCGAGCTAATCGAGAATCATGGAGCGTTCGTGTCGCTCCGGAAACAAAAGTCGTCGGTTCGAAACGAGAACGTTAGATCCATATTCCTGATCGTTGAGGCACTCTAAAACTATTAGGCTGTTTTGCTCTCTGATGCCCGTGGACCGAGAGAACGTAGAATAACGGAGCGATCGTGTCGCTCCGGAGCCCGAGCGAAAAAATTCTAAGTCCCCGTTCGTGTCGCTCCGGAGCCCGAGCGAAAAAATTCTAAGTCCCCGTTCGTGTCGCTCCGGAACCGAATGTCGACGGAACGAAATGACAACGGTAGATCCTTATTCCTGGTGCTCGTGGCTCTCTAAAACCATACACTTGTTCTCCTCTGTCTCTTACCTGTGTCGAGATAATCGAGAATCATGGAGCGTTCGTGTCGCTCCGGAACCGAAAGTCGTCGGTTCGAAACGAGAACGTTAGATCCATATTCCTGATCGTTGAGGCACTCTAAAACTATTAGGCTGTTTTGCTCTCTGATGCCCGTGGACCGAGAGAACGTAGAATAACGGAGCGATCGTGTCGCTCCGGAGCCCGAGCGAAAAAATTCTAAGTCCCCGTTCGTGTCGCTCCGGAGCCCGAGCGAAAAAATTCTAAGTCCCCGTTCGTGTCGCTCCGGAACCGAATGTCGACGGAACGAAATGACAACGGTAGATCCTTATTCCTGGTGCTCGTGGCTCTCTAAAACCATACACTTGTTCTCCTCTGTCTCTTACCTGTGTCGAGATAATCGAGAATCATGGAGCGTTCGTGTCGCTCCGGAACCGAAAGTCGTCGGATCGAAACGAGAACGTTAGATCCATATTCCTGATCGTTGAGGCACTCTAAAACTATTAGGCTGTTTTGCTCTCTGATGCCCGTGGACCGAGAGAACGTAGAATAACGGAGCGATCGTGTCGCTCCGGAGCCCGAGCGAAAAAATTCTAAGTCCCCGTTCGTGTCGCTCCGGAGCCCGAGCGAAAAAATTCTAAGTCCCCGTTCGTGTCGCTCCGGAACCGAATGTCGACGGAACGAAATGACAACGGTAGATCCTTATTCCTGGTGCTCGTGGCTCTCTAAAACCATACACTTGTTCTCCTCTGTCTCTTACCTGTGTCGAGATAATCGAGAATCATGGAGCGTTCGTGTCGCTCCGGAACCGAAAGTCGTCGGTTCGAAACGAGAACGTTAGATCCATATTCCTGATCGTTGAGGCACTCTAAAACTATTAGGCTGTTTTGCTCTCTGATGCCCGTGGACCGAGAGAACGTAGAATAACGGAGCGATCGTGTCGCTCCGGAGCCCGAGCGAAAAAATTCTAAGTCCCCGTTCGTGTCGCTCCGGAACCGAATGTCGACGGAACGAAATGACAACGGTAGATCCTTATTCCTGGTGCTCGTGGCTCTCTAAAACCATACACTTGTTCTCCTCTGTCTCTTACCTGTGTCGAGCTAATCGAGAATCATGGAGCGTTCGTGTCGCTCCGGAACCGAAAGTCGTCGGTTCGAAACGAGAACGTTAGATCCATATTCCTGATCGTTGAGGCACTCCAAAACTATTAGGCTGTTTTGCTCTCTGATGCCCGTGGACCGAGAGAACGTAGAATAACGGAGCGATCGTGTCGCTCCGGAGCCCGAGCGAAAAAATTCTAAGTCCCCGTTCGTGTCGCTCCGGAGCCCGAGCGAAAAAATTCTAAGTCCCCGTTCGTGTCGCTCCGGAACCGAATGTCGACGGAACGAAATGACATCGGTAGATCCTTATTCCTGGTGCTCGTGGCTCTCTAAAACCATACACTTGTTCTCCTCTGTCTCTTACCTGTGTCGAGATAATCGAGAATCATGGAGCGTTCGTGTCGCTCCGGAAACGAAAGTCGTCGGTTCGAAACGAGAACGTTAGATCCATATTCCTGATCGTTGAGGCACTCTAAAACTATTAGGCTGTTTTGCTCTCTGATGCCCGTGGACCGAGAGAACGTAGAATAACGGAGCGATCGTGTCGCTCCGGAGCCCGAGCGAAAAAATTCTAAGTCCCCGTTCGTGTCGCTCCGGAGCCCGAGCGAAAAAATTCTAAGTCCCCGTTCGTGTCGCTCCGGAACCGAATGTCGACGGAACGAAATGACAACGGTAGATCCTTATTCCTGGTGCTCGTGGCTCTCTAAAACCATACACTTGTTCTCCTCTGTCTCTTACCTGTGTCGAGATAATCGAGAATCATGGAGCGTTCGTGTCGCTCCGGAACCGAAAGTCGTCGGTTCGAAACGAGAACGTTAGATCCATATTCCTGATCGTTGAGGCACTCTAAAACTATTAGGCTGTTTTGCTCTCTGATGCCCGTGGACCGAGAGAACGTAGAATAACGGAGCGATCGTGTCGCTCCGGAGCCCGAGCGAAAAAATTCTAAGTCCCCGTTCGTGTCGCTCCGGAGCCCGAGCGAAAAAATTCTAAGTCCCCGTTCGTGTCGCTCCGGAACCGAATGTCGACGGAACGAAATGACAACGGTAGATCCTTATTCCTGGTGCTCGTGGCTCTCTAAAACCATACACTTGTTCTCCTCTGTCTCTTACCTGTGTCGAGATAATCGAGAATCATGGAGCGTTCGTGTCGCTCCGGAACCGAAAGTCGTCGGATCGAAACGAGAACGTTAGATCCATATTCCTGATCGTTGAGGCACTCTAAAACTATTAGGCTGTTTTGCTCTCTGATGCCCGTGGACCGAGAGAACGTAGAATAACGGAGCGATCGTGTCGCTCCGGAGCCCGAGCGAAAAAATCCTGAGTCCCCGTTCGTGTCGCTCCGGAACCGAATGTCGACGGAACGAAATGACAACGGTAGATCCTTATTCCTGGTGCTCGTGGCTCTCTAAAACCATACACTTGTTCTCCTCTGTCTCTTACCTGTGTCGAGATAATCGAGAATCATGGAGCGTTCGTGTCGCTCCGGAACCGAAAGTCGTCGGTTCGAAACGAGAACGTTAGATCCATATTCCTGATCGTTGAGGCACTCTAAAACTATTAGGCTGTTTTGCTCTCTGATGCCCGTGGACCGAGAGAACGTAGAATAACGGAGCGATCGTGTCGCTCCGGAGCCCGAGCGAAAAAATTCTAAGTCCCCGTTCGTGTCGCTCCGGAGCCCGAGCGAAAAAATTCTAAGTCCCCGTTCGTGTCGCTCCGGAACCGAATGTCGACGGAACGAAATGACAACGGTAGATCCTTATTCCTGGTGCTCGTGGCTCTCTAAAACCATACACTTGTTCTCCTCTGTCTCTTACCTGTGTCGAGCTAATCGAGAATCATGGAGCGTTCGTGTCGCTCCGGAAACGAAAGTCGTCGGTTCGAAACGAGAACGTTAGATCCATATTCCTGATCGTTGAGGCACTCTAAAACTATTAGGCTGTTTTGCTCTCTGATGCCCGTGGACCGAGAGAACGTAGAATAACGGAGCGATCGTGTCGCTCCGGAGCCCGAGCGAAAAAATTCTAAGTCCCCGTTCGTGTCGCTCCGGAGCCCGAGCGAAAAAATTCTAAGTCCCCGTTCGTGTCGCTCCGGAACCGAATGTCGACGGAACGAAATGACAACGGTAGATCCTTATTCCTGGTGCTCGTGGCTCTCTAAAACCATACACTTGTTCTCCTCTGTCTCTTACCTGTGTCGAGCTAATCGAGAATCATGGAGCGTTCGTGTCGCTCCGGAAACAAAAGTCGTCGGTTCGAAACGAGAACGTTAGATCCATATTCCTGATCGTTGAGGCACTCCAAAACTATTAGGCTGTTTTGCTCTCTGATGCCCGTGGACCGAGAGAACGTAGAATAACGGAGCGATCGTGTCGCTCCGGAGCCCGAGCGAAAAAATTCTAAGTCCCCGTTCGTGTCGCTCCGGAGCCCGAGCGAAAAAATTCTAAGTCCCCGTTCGTGTCGCTCCGGAACCGAATGTCGACGGAACGAAATGACAACGGTAGATCCTTATTCCTGGTGCTCGTGGCTCTCTAAAACCATACACTTGTTCTCCTCTGTCTCTTACCTGTGTCGAGATAATCGAGAATCATGGAGCGTTCGTGTCGCTCCGGAACCGAAAGTCGTCGGTTCGAAACGAGAACGTTAGATCCATATTCCTGATCGTTGAGGCACTCTAAAACTATTAGGCTGTTTTGCTCTCTGATGCCCGTGGACCGAGAGAACGTAGAATAACGGAGCGATCGTGTCGCTCCGGAGCCCGAGCGAAAAAATTCTAAGTCCCCGTTCGTGTCGCTCCGGAGCCCGAGCGAAAAAATTCTAAGTCCCCGTTCGTGTCGCTCCGGAACCGAATGTCGACGGAACGAAATGACAACGGTAGATCCTTATTCCTGGTGCTCGTGGCTCTCTAAAACCATACACTTGTTCTCCTCTGTCTCTTACCTGTGTCGAGATAATCGAGAATCATGGAGCGTTCGTGTCGCTCCGGAACCGAAAGTCGTCGGATCGAAACGAGAACGTTAGATCCATATTCCTGATCGTTGAGGCACTCTAAAACTATTAGGCTGTTTTGCTCTCTGATGCCCGTGGACCGAGAGAACGTAGAATAACGGAGCGATCGTGTCGCTCCGGAGCCCGAGCGAAAAAATTCTAAGTCCCCGTTCGTGTCGCTCCGGAGCCCGAGCGAAAAAATTCTAAGTCCCCGTTCGTGTCGCTCCGGAACCGAATGTCGACGGAACGAAATGACAACGGTAGATCCTTATTCCTGGTGCTCGTGGCTCTCTAAAACCATACACTTGTTCTCCTCTGTCTCTTACCTGTGTCGAGATAATCGAGAATCATGGAGCGTTCGTGTCGCTCCGGAACCGAAAGTCGTCGGTTCGAAACGAGAACGTTAGATCCATATTCCTGATCGTTGAGGCACTCTAAAACTATTAGGCTGTTTTGCTCTCTGATGCCCGTGGACCGAGAGAACGTAGAATAACGGAGCGATCGTGTCGCTCCGGAGCCCGAGCGAAAAAATTCTAAGTCCCCGTTCGTGTCGCTCCGGAACCGAATGTCGACGGAACGAAATGACAACGGTAGATCCTTATTCCTGGTGCTCGTGGCTCTCTAAAACCATACACTTGTTCTCCTCTGTCTCTTACCTGTGTCGAGCTAATCGAGAATCATGGAGCGTTCGTGTCGCTCCGGAAACGAAAGTCGTCGGTTCGAAACGAGAACGTTAGATCCATATTCCTGATCGTTGAGGCACTCTAAAACTATTAGGCTGTTTTGCTCTCTGATGCCCGTGGACCGAGAGAACGTAGAATAACGGAGCGATCGTGTCGCTCCGGAGCCCGAGCGAAAAAATTCTAAGTCTCCGTTCGTGTCGCTCCGGAGCCCGAGCGAAAAAATTCTAAGTCCCCGTTCGTGTCGCTCCGGAACCGAATGTCGACGGAACGAAATGACAACTGTAGATCCTTATTCCTGGTGCTCGTGGCTCTCTAAAACCATACACTTGTTCTCCTCTGTCTCTTACCTGTGTCGAGATAATCGAGAATCATGGAGCGTTCGTGTCGCTCCGGAACCGAAAGTCGTCGGTTCGAAACGAGAACGTTAGATCCATATTCCTGATCGTTGAGGCACTCTAAAACTATTAGGCTGTTTTGCTCTCTGATGCCCGTGGACCGAGAGAACGTAGAATAACGGAGCGATCGTGTCGCCCCGGAGCCCGAGCGAAAAAATTCTAAGTCCCCGTTCGTGTCGCTCCGGAGCCCGAGCGAAAAAATTCTAAGTCCCCGTTCGTGTCGCTCCGGAACCGAATGTCGACGGAACGAAATGACAACGGTAGATCCTTATTCCTGGTGCTCGTGGCTCTCTAAAACCATACACTTGTTCTCCTCTGTCTCTTACCTGTGTCGAGATAATCGAGAATCATGGAGCGTTCGTGTCGCTCCGGAACCGAAAGTCGTCGGTTCGAAACGAGAACGTTAGATCCATATTCCTGATCGTTGAGGCACTCCAAAACTATTAGGCTGTTTTGCTCTCTGATGCCCGTGGACCGAGAGAACGTAGAATAACGGAGCGATCGTGTCGCTCCGGAGCCCGAGCGAAAAAATTCTAAGTCCCCGTTCGTGTCGCTCCGGAGCCCGAGCGAAAAAATTCTAAGTCCCCGTTCGTGTCGCTCCGGAACCGAATGTCGACGGAACGAAATGACAACGGTAGATCCTTATTCCTGGTGCTCGTGGCTCTCTAAAACCATACACTTGTTCTCCTCTGTCTCTTACCTGTGTCGAGCTAATCGAGAATCATGGAGCGTTCGTGTCGCTCCGGAAACGAAAGTCGTCGGTTCGAAACGAGAACGTTAGATCCATATTCCTGATCGTTGAGGCACTCTAAAACTATTAGGCTGTTTTGCTCTCTGATGCCAGTGGACCGAGAGAACGTAGAATAACGGAGCGATCGTGTCGCTCCGGAGCCCGAGCGAAAAAATTCTAAGTCCCCGTTCGTGTCGCTCCGGAGCCCGAGCGAAAAAATTCTAAGTCCCCGTTCGTGTCGCTCCGGAACCGAATGTCGACGGAACGAAATGACAACGGTAGATCCTTATTCCTGGTGCTCGTGGCTCTCTAAAACCATACACTTGTTCTCCTCTGTCTCTTACCTGTGTCGAGATAATCGAGAATCATGGAGCGTTCGTGTCGCTCCGGAACCGAAAGTCGTCGGTTCGAAACGAGAACGTTAGATCCATATTCCTGATCGTTGAGGCACTCTAAAACTATTAGGCTGTTTTGCTCTCTGATGCCCGTGGACCGAGAGAACGTAGAATAACGGAGCGATCGTGTCGCTCCGAAGCCCGAGCGAAAAAATTCTAAGTCCCCGTTCGTGTCGCTCCGGAGCCCGAGCGAAAAAATTCTAAGTCCCCGTTCGTGTCGCTCCGGAACCGAATGTCGACGGAACGAAATGACAACGGTAGATCCTTATTCCTGGTGCTCGTGGCTCTGTAAAACCATACACTTGTTCTCCTCTGTCTCTTACCTGTGTCGAGCTAATCGAGAATCATGGAGCGTTCGTGTCGCTCCGGAAACGAAAGTCGTCGGTTCGAAACGAGAACGTTAGATCCATATTCCTGATCCTTGAGGCACTCTAAAACTATTAGGCTGTTTTGCTCTCTGATGCCCGTGGACCGAGAGAACGTAGAATAACGGAGCGATCGTGTCGCTCCGGAGCCCGAGCGAAAAAATTCTAAGTCCCCGTTCGTGTCGCTCCGGAGCCCGAGCGAAAAAATTCTAAGTCCCCGTTCGTGTCGCTCCGGAACCGAATGTCGACGGAACGAAATGACAACGGTAGATCCTTATTCCTGGTGCTCGTGGCTCTCTAAAACCATACACTTGTTCTCCTCTGTCTCTTACCTGTGTCGAGATAATCGAGAATCATGGAGCGTTCGTGTCGCTCCGGAACCGAAAGTCGTCGGTTCGAAACGAGAACGTTAGATCCATATTCCTGATCGTCGAGGCACTCTAAAACTATTAGGCTGTTTTGCTCTCTGATGCCCGTGGACCGAGAGAACGTCGAATAACGGAGCGATCGTGTCGCTCCGGAGCCCGAGCGAAAAAATTCTAAGTCCCCGTTCGTGTCGCTCCGGAGCCCGAGCGAAAAAATTCTAAGTCCCCGTTCGTGTCGCTCCGGAGCCCGAGCGAAAAAATTCTAAGTCCCCGTTCGTGTCGCTCCGGAACCGAATGTCGACGGAACGAAATGACAACTGTAGATCCTTATTCCTGGTGCTCGTGGCTCTCTAAAACCATACACTTGTTCTCCTCTGTCTCTTACCTGTGTCGAGATAATCGAGAATCATGGAGCGTTCGTGTCGCTCCGGAACCGAAAGTCGTCGGTTCGAAACGAGAACGTTAGATCCATATTCCTGATCGTTGAGGCACTCTAAAACTATTAGGCTGTTTTGCTCTCTGATGCCCGTGGACCGAGAGAACGTAGAATAACGGAGCGATCGTGTCGCTCCGGAGCCCGAGCGAAAAAATTCTAAGTCCCCGTTCGTGTCGCTCCGGAGCCCGAGCGAAAAAATTCTAAGTCCCCGTTCGTGTCGCTCCGGAACCGAATGTCGACGGAACGAAATGACAACGGTAGATCCTTATTCCTGGTGCTCGTGGCTCTCTAAAACCATACACTTGTTCTCCTCTGTCTCTTACCTGTGTCGAGATAATCGAGAATCATGGAGCGTTCGTGTCGCTCCGGAACCGAAAGTCGTCGGATCGAAACGAGAACGTTAGATCCATATTCCTGATCGTTGAGGCACTCTAAAACTATTAGGCTGTTTTGCTCTCTGATGCCCGTGGACCGAGAGAACGTAGAATAACGGAGCGATCGTGTCGCTCCGGAGCCCGAGCGAAAAAATTCTAAGTCCCCGTTCGTGTCGCTCCGGAACCGAATGTCGACGGAACGAAATGACAACGGTAGATCCTTATTCCTGGTGCTCGTGGCTCTCTAAAACCATACACTTGTTCTCCTCTGTCTCTTACCTGTGTCGAGATAATCGAGAATCATGGAGCGTTCGTGTCGCTCCGGAACCGAAAGTCGTCGGTTCGAAACGAGAACGTTAGATCCATATTCCTGATCGTTGAGGCACTCCAAAACTATTAGGCTGTTTTGCTCTCTGATGCCCGTGGACCGAGAGAACGTAGAATAACGGAGCGATCGTGTCGCTCCGGAGCCCGAGCGAAAAAATTCTAAGTCCCCGTTCGTGTCGCTCCGGAGCCCGAGCGAAAAAATTCTAAGTCCCCGTTCGTGTCGCTCCGGAACCGAATGTCGACGGAACGAAATGACAACGGTAGATCCTTATTCCTGGTGCTCGTGGCTCTCTAAAACCATACACTTGTTCTCCTCTGTCTCTTACCTGTGTCGAGCTAATCGAGAATCATGGAGCGTTCGTGTCGCTCCGGAAACGAAAGTCGTCGGTTCGAAACGAGAACGTTAAATCCATATTCCTGATCGTTGAGGCACTCTAAAACTATTAGGCTGTTTTGCTCTCTGATGCCCGTGGACCGAGAGAACGTAGAATAACGGAGCGATCGTGTCGCTCCGGAGCCCGAGCGAAAAAATTCTAAGTCCCCGTTCGTGTCGCTCCGGAGCCCGAGCGAAAAAATTCTAAGTCCCCGTCCGTGTCGCTCCGGAACCGAATGTCGACGGAACGAAATGACAACTGTAGATCCTTATTCCTGGTGCTCGTGGCTCTCTAAAACCATACACTTGTTCTCCTCTGTCTCTTACCTGTGTCGAGATAATCGAGAATCATGGAGCGTTCGTGTCGCTCCGGAACCGAAAGTCGTCGGTTCGAAACGAGAACGTTAGATCCATATTCCTGATCGTTGAGGCACTCCAAAACTATTAGGCTGTTTTGCTCTCTGATGCCCGTGGACCGAGAGAACGTAGAATAACGGAGCGATCGTGTCGCTCCGGAGCCCGAGCGAAAAAATTCTAAGTCCCCGTTCGTGTCGCTCCGGAGCCCGAGCGAAAAAGTTCTAAGTCCCCGTTCGTGTCGCTCCGGAACCGAATGTCGACGGAACGAAATGACAACGGTAGATCCTTATTCCTGGTGCTCGTGGCTCTCTAAAACCATACACTTGTTCTCCTCTGTCTCTTACCTGTGTCGAGATAATCGAGAATCATGGAGCGTTCGTGTCGCTCCGGAACCGAAAGTCGTCGGTTCGAAACGAGAACGTTAGATCCATATTCCTGATCGTTGAGGCACTCCAAAACTATTAGGCTGTTTTGCTCTCTGATGCCCGTGGACCGAGAGAACGTAGAATAACGGAGCGATCGTGTCGCTCCGGAGCCCGAGCGAAAAAATTCTAAGTCCCCGTTCGTGTCGCTCCGGAGCCCGAGCGAAAAAGTTCTAAGTCCCCGTTCGTGTCGCTCCGGAACCGAATGTCGACGGAACGAAATGACAACGGTAGATCCTTATTCCTGGTGCTCGTGGCTCTCTAAAACCATACACTTGTTCTCCTCTGTCTCTTACCTGTGTCGAGATAATCGAGAATCATGGAGCGTTCGTGTCGCTCCGGAACCGAAAGTCGTCGGATCGAAACGAGAACGTTAGATCCATATTCCTGATCGTTGAGGCACTCTAAAACTATTAGGCTGTTTTGCTCTCTGATGCCCGTGGACCGAGAGAACGTAGAATAACGGAGCGATCGTGTCGCTCCGGAGCCCGAGCGAAAAAATTCTAAGTCCCCGTTCGTGTCGCTCCGGAGCCCGAGCGAAAAAATTCTAAGTCCCCGTTCGTGTCGCTCCGGAACCGAATGTCGACGGAACGAAATGACAACGGTAGATCCTTATTCCTGGTGCTCGTGGCTCTCTAAAACCATACACTTGTTCTCCTCTGTCTCTTACCTGTGTCGAGATAATCGAGAATCATGGAGCGTTCGTGTCGCTCCGGAACCGAAAGTCGTCGGTTCGAAACGAGAACGTTAGATCCATATTCCTGATCGTTGAGGCACTCTAAAACTATTAGGCTGTTTTGCTCTCTGATGCCCGTGGACCGAGAGAACGTAGAATAACGGAGCGATCGTGTCGCTCCGGAGCCCGAGCGAAAAAATTCTAAGTCCCCGTTCGTGTCGCTCCGGAACCGAATGTCGACGGAACGAAATGACAACGGTAGATCCTTATTCCTGGTGCTCGTGGCTCTCTAAAACCATACACTTGTTCTCCTCTGTCTCTTACCTGTGTCGAGCTAATCGAGAATCATGGAGCGTTCGTGTCGCTCCGGAAACGAAAGTCGTCGGTTCGAAACGAGAACGTTAGATCCATATTCCTGATCGTTGAGGCACTCTAAAACTATTAGGCTGTTTTGCTCTCTGATGCCCGTGGACCGAGAGAACGTAGAATAACGGAGCGATCGTGTCGCTCCGGAGCCCGAGCGAAAAAATTCTAAGTCCCCGTTCGTGTCGCTCCGGAGCCCGAGCGAAAAAATTCTAAGTCCCCGTTCGTGTCGCTCCGGAACCGAATGTCGACGGAACGAAATGACAACTGTAGATCCTTATTCCTGGTGCTCGTGGCTCTCTAAAACCATACACTTGTTCTCCTCTGTCTCTTACCTGTGTCGAGATAATCGAGAATCATGGAGCGTTCGTGTCGCTCCGGAACCGAAAGTCGTCGGTTCGAAACGAGAACGTTAGATCCATATTCCTGATCGTTGAGGCACTCTAAAACTATTAGGCTGTTTTGCTCTCTGATGCCCGTGGACCGAGAGAACGTAGAATAACGGAGCGATCGTGTCGCTCCGGAGCCCGAGCGAAAAAATTCTAAGTCCCCGTTCGTGTCGCTCCGGAGCCCGAGCGAAAAAATTCTAAGTCCCCGTTCGTGTCGCTCCGGAACCGAATGTCGACGGAACGAAATGACAACGGTAGATCCTTATTCCTGGTGCTCGTGGCTCTCTAAAACCATACACTTGTTCTCCTCTGTCTCTTACCTGTGTCGAGATAATCGAGAATCATGGAGCGTTCGTGTCGCTCCGGAACCGAAAGTCGTCGGTTCGAAACGAGAACGTTAGATCCATATTCCTGATCGTTGAGGCACTCCAAAACTATTAGGCTGTTTTGCTCTCTGATGCCCGTGGACCGAGAGAACGTAGAATAACGGAGCGATCGTGTCGCTCCGGAGCCCGAGCGAAAAAATTCTAAGTCCCCGTTCGTGTCGCTCCGGAGCCCGAGCGAAAAAATTCTAAGTCCCCGTTCGTGTCGCTCCGGAACCGAATGTCGACGGAACGAAATGACAACGGTAGATCCTTATTCCTGGTGCTCGTGGCTCTCTAAAACCATACACTTGTTCTCCTCTGTCTCTTACCTGTGTCGAGCTAATCGAGAATCATGGAGCGTTCGTGTCGCTCCGGAAACGAAAGTCGTCGGTTCGAAACGAGAACGTTAGATCCATATTCCTGATCGTTGAGGCACTCTAAAACTATTAGGCTGTTTTGCTCTCTGATGCCCGTGGACCGAGAGAACGTAGAATAACGGAGCGATCGTGTCGCTCCGGAGCCCGAGCGAAAAAATTCTAAGTCCCCGTTCGTGTCGCTCCGGAGCCCGAGCGAAAAAATTCTAAGTCCCCGTTCGTGTCGCTCCGGAACCGAATGTCGACGGAACGAAATGACAACGGTAGATCCTTATTCCTGGTGCTCGTGGCTCTCTAAAACCATACACTTGTTCTCCTCTGTCTCTTACCTGTGTCGAGATAATCGAGAATCATGGAGCGTTCGTGTCGCTCCGGAACCGAAAGTCGTCGGTTCGAAACGAGAACGTTAGATCCATATTCCTGATCGTTGAGGCACTCTAAAACTATTAGGCTGTTTTGCTCTCTGATGCCCGTGGACCGAGAGAACGTAGAATAACGGAGCGATCGTGTCGCTCCGAAGCCCGAGCGAAAAAATTCTAAGTCCCCGTTCGTGTCGCTCCGGAGCCCGAGCGAAAAAATTCTAAGTCCCCGTTCGTGTCGCTCCGGAACCGAATGTCGACGGAACGAAATGACAACGGTAGATCCTTATTCCTGGTGCTCGTGGCTCTGTAAAACCATACACTTGTTCTCCTCTGTCTCTTACCTGTGTCGAGCTAATCGAGAATCATGGAGCGTTCGTGTCGCTCCGGAAACGAAAGTCGTCGGTTCGAAACGAGAACGTTAGATCCATATTCCTGATCCTTGAGGCACTCTAAAACTATTAGGCTGTTTTGCTCTCTGATGCCCGTGGACCGAGAGAACGTAGAATAACGGAGCGATCGTGTCGCTCCGGAGCCCGAGCGAAAAAATTCTAAGTCCCCGTTCGTGTCGCTCCGGAGCCCGAGCGAAAAAATTCTAAGTCCCCGTTCGTGTCGCTCCGGAACCGAATGTCGACGGAACGAAATGACAACGGTAGATCCTTATTCCTGGTGCTCGTGGCTCTCTAAAACCATACACTTGTTCTCCTCTGTCTCTTACCTGTGTCGAGATAATCGAGAATCATGGAGCGTTCGTGTCGCTCCGGAACCGAAAGTCGTCGGTTCGAAACGAGAACGTTAGATCCATATTCCTGATCGTCGAGGCACTCTAAAACTATTAGGCTGTTTTGCTCTCTGATGCCCGTGGACCGAGAGAACGTAGAATAACGGAGCGATCGTGTCGCTCCGGAGCCCGAGCGAAAAAATTCTAAGTCCCCGTTCGTGTCGCTCCGGAGCCCGAGCGAAAAAATTCTAAGTCCCCGTTCGTGTCGCTCCGGAACCGAATGTCGACGGAACGAAATGACAACGGTAGATCCTTATTCCTGGTGCTCGTGGCTCTCTAAAACCATACACTTGTTCTCCTCTGTCTCTTACCTGTGTCGAGATAATCGAGAATCATGGAGCGTTCGTGTCGCTCCGGAACCGAAAGTCGTCGGTTCGAAACGAGAACGTTAGATCCATATTCCTGATCGTTGAGGCACTCCAAAACTATTAGGCTGTTTTGCTCTCTGATGCCCGTGGACCGAGAGAACGTAGAATAACGGAGCGATCGTGTCGCTCCGGAGCCCGAGCGAAAAAATTCTAAGTCCCCGTTCGTGTCGCTCCGGAGCCCGAGCGAAAAAATTCTAAGTCCCCGTTCGTGTCGCTCCGGAACCGAATGTCGACGGAACGAAATGACAACGGTAGATCCTTATTCCTGGTGCTCGTGGCTCTCTAAAACCATACACTTGTTCTCCTCTGTCTCTTACCTGTGTCGAGCTAATCGAGAATCATGGAGCGTTCGTGTCGCTCCGGAAACGAAAGTCGTCGGTTCGAAACGAGAACGTTAAATCCATATTCCTGATCGTTGAGGCACTCTAAAACTATTAGGCTGTTTTGCTCTCTGATGCCCGTGGACCGAGAGAACGTAGAATAACGGAGCGATCGTGTCGCTCCGGAGCCCGAGCGAAAAAATTCTAAGTCCCCGTTCGTGTCGCTCCGGAGCCCGAGCGAAAAAATTCTAAGTCCCCGTCCGTGTCGCTCCGGAACCGAATGTCGACGGAACGAAATGACAACTGTAGATCCTTATTCCTGGTGCTCGTGGCTCTCTAAAACCATACACTTGTTCTCCTCTGTCTCTTACCTGTGTCGAGATAATCGAGAATCATGGAGCGTTCGTGTCGCTCCGGAACCGAAAGTCGTCGGTTCGAAACGAGAACGTTAGATCCATATTCCTGATCGTTGAGGCACTCCAAAACTATTAGGCTGTTTTGCTCTCTGATGCCCGTGGACCGAGAGAACGTAGAATAACGGAGCGATCGTGTCGCTCCGGAGCCCGAGCGAAAAAATTCTAAGTCCCCGTTCGTGTCGCTCCGGAGCCCGAGCGAAAAAGTTCTAAGTCCCCGTTCGTGTCGCTCCGGAACCGAATGTCGACGGAACGAAATGACAACGGTAGATCCTTATTCCTGGTGCTCGTGGCTCTCTAAAACCATACACTTGTTCTCCTCTGTCTCTTACCTGTGTCGAGATAATCGAGAATCATGGAGCGTTCGTGTCGCTCCGGAACCGAAAGTCGTCGGTTCGAAACGAGAACGTTAGATCCATATTCCTGATCGTTGAGGCACTCCAAAACTATTAGGCTGTTTTGCTCTCTGATGCCCGTGGACCGAGAGAACGTAGAATAACGGAGCGATCGTGTCGCTCCGGAGCCCGAGCGAAAAAATTCTAAGTCCCCGTTCGTGTCGCTCCGGAGCCCGAGCGAAAAAGTTCTAAGTCCCCGTTCGTGTCGCTCCGGAACCGAATGTCGACGGAACGAAATGACAACGGTAGATCCTTATTCCTGGTGCTCGTGGCTCTCTAAAACCATACACTTGTTCTCCTCTGTCTCTTACCTGTGTCGAGATAATCGAGAATCATGGAGCGTTCGTGTCGCTCCGGAACCGAAAGTCGTCGGTTCGAAACGAGAACGTTAGATCCATATTCCTGATCGTTGAGGCACTCCAAAACTATTAGGCTGTTTTGCTCTCTGATGCCCGTGGACCGAGAGAACGTAGAATAACGGAGCGATCGTGTCGCTCCGGAGCCCGAGCGAAAAAATTCTAAGTCCCCGTTCGTGTCGCTCCGGAGCCCGAGCGAAAAAATTCTAAGTCCCCGTTCGTGTCGCTCCGGAACCGAATGTCGACGGAACGAAATGACAACGGTAGATCCTTATTCCTGGTGCTCGTGGCTCTCTAAAACCATACACTTGTTCTCCTCTGTCTCTTACCTGTGTCGAGATAATCGAGAATCATGGAGCGTTCGTGTCGCTCCGGAACCGAAAGTCGTCGGTTCGAAACGAGAACGTTAGATCCATATTCCTGATCGTTGAGGCACTCTAAAACTATTAGGCTGTTTTGCTCTCTGATGCCCGTGGACCGAGAGAACGTAGAATAACGGAGCGATCGTGTCGCTCCGGAGCCCGAGCGAAAAAATTCTAAGTCCCCGTTCGTGTCGCTCCGGAGCCCGAGCGAAAAAATTCTAAGTCCCCGTTCGTGTCGCTCCGGAACCGAATGTCGACGGAACGAAATGACAACGGTAGATCCTTATTCCTGGTGCTCGTGGCTCTCTAAAACCATACACTTGTTCTCCTCTGTCTCTTACCTGTGTCGAGATAATCGAGAATCATGGAGCGTTCGTGTCGCTCCGGAACCGAAAGTCGTCGGTTCGAAACGAGAACGTTAGATCCATATTCCTGATCGTTGAGGCACTCTAAAACTATTAGGCTGTTTTGCTCTCTGATGCCCGTGGACCGAGAGAACGTAGAATAACGGAGCGATCGTGTCGCTCCGGAGCCCGAGCGAAAAAATTCTAAGTCCCCGTTCGTGTCGCTCCGGAGCCCGAGCGAAAAAATTCTAAGTCCCCGTTCGTGTCGCTCCGGAACCGAATGTCGACGGAACGAAATGACAACGGTAGATCCTTATTCCTGGTGCTCGTGCTCTCTAAAACCATACACTTGTTCTCCTCTGTCTCTTACCTGTGTCGAGATAATCGAGAATCATGGAGCGTTCGTGTCGCTCCGGAACCGAAAGTCGTCGGTTCGAAACGAGAACGTTAGATCCATATTCCTGATCGTTGAGGCACTCTAAAACTATTAGGCTGTTTTGCTCTCTGATGCCCGTGGACCGAGAGAACGTAGAATAACGGAGCGATCGTGTCGCTCCGGAGCCCGAGCGAAAAAATTCTAAGTCCCCGTTCGTGTCGCTCCGGAGCCCGAGCGAAAAAATTCTAAGTCCCCGTTCGTGTCGCTCCGGAACCGAATGTCGACGGAACGAAATGACAACGGTAGATCCTTATTCCTGGTGCTCGTGGCTCTCTAAAACCATACACTTGTTCTCCTCTGTCTCTTACCTGTGTCGAGATAATCGAGAATCATGGAGCGTTCGTGTCGCTCCGGAACCGAAAGTCGTCGGTTCGAAACGAGAACGTTAGATCCATATTCCTGATCGTTGAGGCACTCTAAAACTATTAGGCTGTTTTGCTCTCTGATGCCCGTGGACCGAGAGAACGTAGAATAACGGAGCGATCGTGTCGCTCCGGAGCCCGAGCGAAAAAATTCTAAGTCCCCGTTCGTGTCGCTCCGGAGCCCGAGCGAAAAAATTCTAAGTCCCCGTTCGTGTCGCTCCGGAACCGAATGTCGACGGAACGAAATGACAACGGTAGATCCTTATTCCTGGTGCTCGTGCTCTCTAAAACCATACACTTGTTCTCCTCTGTCTCTTACCTGTGTCGAGATAATCGAGAATCATGGAGCGTTCGTGTCGCTCCGGAACCGAAAGTCGTCGGTTCGAAACGAGAACGTTAGATCCATATTCCTGATCGTTGAGGCACTCCAAAACTATTAGGCTGTTTTGCTCTCTGATGCCCGTGGACCGAGAGAACGTAGAATAACGGAGCGATCGTGTCGCTCCGGAGCCCGAGCGAAAAAATTCTAAGTCCCCGTTCGTGTCGCTCCGGAGCCCGAGCGAAAAGATTCTAAGTCCCCGTTCGTGTCGCTCCGGAACCGAATGTCGACGGAACGAAATGACAACGGTAGATCCTTATTCCTGGTGCTCGTGGCTCTCTAAAACCATACACTTGTTCTCCTCTGTCTCTTACCTGTGTCGAGATAATCGAGAATCATGGAGCGTTCGTGTCGCTCCGGAAACGAAAGTCGTCGGTTCGAAACGAGAACGTTAGATCCATATTCCTGATCGTTGAGGCACTCTAAAACTATTAGGCTGTTTTGCTCTCTGATGCCCGTGGACCGAGAGAACGTAGAATAACGGAGCGATCGTGTCGCTCCGGAGCCCGAGCGAAAAAATTCTAAGTCCCCGTTCGTGTCGCTCCGGAGCCCGAGCGAAAAAATTCTAAGTCCCCGTTCGTGTCGCTCCGGAACCGAATGTCGACGGAACGAAATGACAACGGTAGATCCTTATTCCTGGTGCTCGTGGCTCTCTAAAACCATACACTTGTTCTCCTCTGTCTCTTACCTGTGTCGAGATAATCGAGAATCATGGAGCGTTCGTGTCGCTCCGGAACCGAAAGTCGTCGGTTCGAAACGAGAACGTTAGATCCATATTCCTGATCGTTGAGGCACTCTAAAACTATTAGGCTGTTTTGCTCTCTGATGCCCGTGGACCGAGAGAACGTAGAATAACGGAGCGATCGTGTCGCTCCGGAGCCCGAGCGAAAAAATTCTAAGTCCCCGTTCGTGTCGCTCCGGAGCCCGAGCGAAAAAATTCTAAGTCCCCGTTCGTGTCGCTCCGGAACCGAATGTCGACGGAACGAAATGACAACGGTAGATCCTTATTCCTGGTGCTCGTGGCTCTCTAAAACCATACACTTGTTCTCCTCTGTCTCTTACCTGTGTCGAGATAATCGAGAATCATGGAGCGTTCGTGTCGCTCCGGAACCGAAAGTCGTCGGTTCGAAACGAGAACGTTAGATCCATATTCCTGATCGTTGAGGCACTCTAAAACTATTAGGCTGTTTTGCTCTCTGATGCCCGTGGACCGAGAGAACGTAGAATAACGGAGCGATCGTGTTGCTCCGGAGCCCGAGCGAAAAAATTCTAAGTCCCCGTTCGTGTCGCTCCGGAGCCCGAGCGAAAAAATTCTAAGTCCCCGTTCGTGTCGCTCCGGAACCGAATGTCGACGGAACGAAATGACAACGGTAGATCCTTATTCCTGGTGCTCGTGGCTCTCTAAAACCATACACTTGTTCTCCTCTGTCTCTTACCTGTGTCGAGATAATCGAGAATCATGGAGCGTTCGTGTCGCTCCGGAACCGAAAGTCGTCGGTTCGAAACGAGAACGTTAGATCCATATTCCTGATCGTTGAGGCACTCTAAAACTATTAGGCTGTTTTGCTCTCTGATGCCCGTGGACCGAGAGAACGTAGAATAACGGAGCGATCGTGTCGCTCCGGAGCCCGAGCTAAAAAATTCTAAGTCCCCGTTCGTGTCGCTCCGGAGCCCGAGCGAAAAAATTCTAAGTCCCCGTTCGTGTCGCTCCGGAACCGAATGTCGACGGAACGAAATGACAACTGTAGATCCTTATTCCTGGTGCTCGTGGCTCTCTAAAACCATACACTTGTTCTCCTCTGTCTCTTACCTGTGTCGAGATAATCGAGAATCATGGAGCGTTCGTGTCGCTCCGGAACCGAAAGTCGTCGGTTCGAAACGAGAACGTTAGATCCATATTCCTGATCGTTGAGGCACTCCAAAACTATTAGGCTGTTTTGCTCTCTGATGCCCGTGGACCGAGAGAACGTAGAATAACGGAGCGATCGTGTCGCTCCGGAGCCCGAGCGAAAAAATTCTAAGTCCCCGTTCGTGTCGCTCCGGAGCCCGAGCGAAAAAATTCTAAGTCCCCGTTCGTGTCGCTCCGGAACCGAATGTCGACGGAACGAAATGACAACGGTAGATCCTTATTCCTGGTGCTCGTGGCTCTCTAAAACCATACACTTGTTCTCCTCTGTCTCTTACCTGTGTCGAGATAATCGAGAATCATGGAGCGTTCGTGTCGCTCCGGAACCGAAAGTCGTCGGTTCGAAACGAGAACGTTAGATCCATATTCCTGATCGTTGAGGCACTCTAAAACTATTAGGCTGTTTTGCTCTCTGATGCCCGTGGACCGAGAGAACGTAGAATAACGGAGCGATCGTGTCGCTCCGGAGCCCGAGCGAAAAAATTCTAAGTCCCCGTTCGTGTCGCTCCGGAGCCCGAGCGAAAAAATTCTAAGTCCCCGTTCGTGTCGCTCCGGAACCGAATGTCGACGGAACGAAATGACAACGGTAGATCCTTATTCCTGGTGCTCGTGGCTCTCTAAAACCATACACTTGTTCTCCTCTGTCTCTTACCTGTGTCGAGATAATCGAGAATCATGGAGCGTTCGTGTCGCTCCGGAACCGAAAGTCGTCGGTTCGAAACGAGAACGTTAGATCCATATTCCTGATCGTTGAGGCACTCCAAAACTATTAGGCTGTTTTGCTCTCTGATGCCCGTGGACCGAGAGAACGTAGAATAACGGAGCGATCGTGTCGCTCCGGAGCCCGAGCGAAAAAATTCTAAGTCCCCGTTCGTGTCGCTCCGGAGCCCGAGCGAAAAAATTCTAAGTCCCCGTTCGTGTCGCTCCGGAACCGAATGTCGACGGAACGAAATGACAACGGTAGATCCTTATTCCTGGTGCTCGTGGCTCTCTAAAACCATACACTTGTTCTCCTCTGTCTCTTACCTGTGTCGAGATAATCGAGAATCATGGAGCGTTCGTGTCGCTCCGGAAACGAAAGTCGTCGGTTCGAAACGAGAACGTTAGATCCATATTCCTGATCGTTGAGGCACTCTAAAACTATTAGGCTGTTTTGCTCTCTGATGCCCGTGGACCGAGAGAACGTAGAATAACGGAGCGATCGTGTCGCTCCGGAGCCCGAGCGAAAAAATTCTAAGTCCCCGTTCGTGTCGCTCCGGAGCCCGAGCGAAAAAATTCTAAGTCCCCGTTCGTGTCGCTCCGGAACCGAATGTCGACGGAACGAAATGACAACGGTAGATCCTTATTCCTGGTGCTCGTGGCTCTCTAAAACCATACACTTGTTCTCCTCTGTCTCTTACCTGTGTCGAGATAATCGAGAATCATGGAGCGTTCGTGTCGCTCCGGAACCGAAAGTCGTCGGTTCGAAACGAGAACGTTAGATCCATATTCCTGATCGTTGAGGCACTCTAAAACTATTAGGCTGTTTTGCTCTCTGATGCCCGTGGACCGAGAGAACGTAGAATAACGGAGCGATCGTGTCGCTCCGGAGCCCGAGCGAAAAAATTCTAAGTCCCCGTTCGTGTCGCTCCGGAGCCCGAGCGAAAAAATTCTAAGTCCCCGTTCGTGTCGCTCCGGAACCGAATGTCGACGGAACGAAATGACAACTGTAGATCCTTATTCCTGGTGCTCGTGGCTCTCTAAAACCATACACTTGTTCTCCTCTGTCTCTTACCTGTGTCGAGATAATCGAGAATCATGGAGCGTTCGTGTCGCTCCGGAACCGAAAGTCGTCGGTTCGAAACGAGAACGTTAGATCCATATTCCTGATCGTTGAGGCACTCTAAAACTATTAGGCTGTTTTGCTCTCTGATGCCCGTGGACCGAGAGAACGTAGAATAACGGAGCGATCGTGTCGCTCCGGAGCCCGAGCTAAAAAATTCTAAGTCCCCGTTCGTGTCGCTCCGGAGCCCGAGCGAAAAAATTCTAAGTCCCCGTTCGTGTCGCTCCGGAACCGAATGTCGACGGAACGAAATGACAACTGTAGATCCTTATTCCTGGTGCTCGTGGCTCTCTAAAACCATACACTTGTTCTCCTCTGTCTCTTACCTGTGTCGAGATAATCGAGAATCATGGAGCGTTCGTGTCGCTCCGGAACCGAAAGTCGTCGGTTCGAAACGAGAACGTTAGATCCATATTCCTGATCGTTGAGGCACTCCAAAACTATTAGGCTGTTTTGCTCTCTGATGCCCGTGGACCGAGAGAACGTAGAATAACGGAGCGATCGTGTCGCTCCGGAGCCCGAGCGAAAAAATTCTAAGTCCCCGTTCGTGTCGCTCCGGAGCCCGAGCGAAAAAATTCTAAGTCCCCGTTCGTGTCGCTCCGGAACCGAATGTCGACGGAACGAAATGACAACGGTAGATCCTTATTCCTGGTGCTCGTGGCTCTCTAAAACCATACACTTGTTCTCCTCTGTCTCTTACCTGTGTCGAGATAATCGAGAATCATGGAGCGTTCGTGTCGCTCCGGAACCGAAAGTCGTCGGTTCGAAACGAGAACGTTAGATCCATATTCCTGATCGTTGAGGCACTCTAAAACTATTAGGCTGTTTTGCTCTCTGATGCCCGTGGACCGAGAGAACGTAGAATAACGGAGCGATCGTGTCGCTCCGGAGCCCGAGCGAAAAAATTCTAAGTCCCCGTTCGTGTCGCTCCGGAGCCCGAGCGAAAAAATTCTAAGTCCCCGTTCGTGTCGCTCCGGAACCGAATGTCGACGGAACGAAATGACAACGGTAGATCCTTATTCCTGGTGCTCGTGGCTCTCTAAAACCATACACTTGTTCTCCTCTGTCTCTTACCTGTGTCGAGATAATCGAGAATCATGGAGCGTTCGTGTCGCTCCGGAACCGAAAGTCGTCGGTTCGAAACGAGAACGTTAGATCCATATTCCTGATCGTTGAGGCACTCCAAAACTATTAGGCTGTTTTGCTCTCTGATGCCCGTGGACCGAGAGAACGTAGAATAACGGAGCGATCGTGTCGCTCCGGAGCCCGAGCGAAAAAATTCTAAGTCCCCGTTCGTGTCGCTCCGGAGCCCGAGCGAAAAAATTCTAAGTCCCCGTTCGTGTCGCTCCGGAACCGAATGTCGACGGAACGAAATGACAACGGTAGATCCTTATTCCTGGTGCTCGTGGCTCTCTAAAACCATACACTTGTTCTCCTCTGTCTCTTACCTGTGTCGAGATAATCGAGAATCATGGAGCGTTCGTGTCGCTCCGGAAACGAAAGTCGTCGGTTCGAAACGAGAACGTTAGATCCATATTCCTGATCGTTGAGGCACTCTAAAACTATTAGGCTGTTTTGCTCTCTGATGCCCGTGGACCGAGAGAACGTAGAATAACGGAGCGATCGTGTCGCTCCGGAGCCCGAGCGAAAAAATTCTAAGTCCCCGTTCGTGTCGCTCCGGAGCCCGAGCGAAAAAATTCTAAGTCCCCGTTCGTGTCGCTCCGGAACCGAATGTCGACGGAACGAAATGACAACGGTAGATCCTTATTCCTGGTGCTCGTGGCTCTCTAAAACCATACACTTGTTCTCCTCTGTCTCTTACCTGTGTCGAGATAATCGAGAATCATGGAGCGTTCGTGTCGCTCCGGAACCGAAAGTCGTCGGTTCGAAACGAGAACGTTAGATCCATATTCCTGATCGTTGAGGCACTCTAAAACTATTAGGCTGTTTTGCTCTCTGATGCCCGTGGACCGAGAGAACGTAGAATAACGGAGCGATCGTGTCGCTCCGGAGCCCGAGCGAAAAAATTCTAAGTCCCCGTTCGTGTCGCTCCGGAGCCCGAGCGAAAAAATTCTAAGTCCCCGTTCGTGTCGCTCCGGAACCGAATGTCGACGGAACGAAATGACAACTGTAGATCCTTATTCCTGGTGCTCGTGGCTCTCTAAAACCATACACTTGTTCTCCTCTGTCTCTTACCTGTGTCGAGATAATCGAGAATCATGGAGCGTTCGTGTCGCTCCGGAACCGAAAGTCGTCGGTTCGAAACGAGAACGTTAGATCCATATTCCTGATCGTTGAGGCACTCTAAAACTATTAGGCTGTTTTGCTCTCTGATGCCCGTGGACCGAGAGAACGTAGAATAACGGAGCGATCGTGTCGCTCCGGAGCCCGAGCGAAAAAATTCTAAGTCCCCGTTCGTGTCGCTCCGGAGCCCGAGCGAAAAAATTCTAAGTCCCCGTTCGTGTCGCTCCGGAACCGAATGTCGACGGAACGAAATGACAACGGTAGATCCTTATTCCTGGTGCTCGTGGCTCTCTAAAACCATACACTTGTTCTCCTCTGTCTCTTACCTGTGTCGAGATAATCGAGAATCATGGAGCGTTCGTGTCGCTCCGGAACCGAAAGTCGTCGGTTCGAAACGAGAACGTTAGATCCATATTCCTGATCGTTGAGGCACTCTAAAACTATTAGGCTGTTTTGCTCTCTGATGCCCGTGGACCGAGAGAACGTAGAATAACGGAGCGATCGTGTCGCTCCGGAGCCCGAGCGAAAAAATTCTAAGTCCCCGTTCGTGTCGCTCCGGAGCCCGAGCGAAAAAATTCTAAGTCCCCGTTCGTGTCGCTCCGGAACCGAATGTCGACGGAACGAAATGACAACGGTAGATCCTTATTCCTGGTGCTCGTGGCTCTCTAAAACCATACACTTGTTCTCCTCTGTCTCTTACCTGTGTCGAGATAATCGAGAATCATGGAGCGTTCGTGTCGCTCCGGAACCGAAAGTCGTCGGTTCGAAACGAGAACGTTAGATCCATATTCCTGATCGTTGAGGCACTCTAAAACTATTAGGCTGTTTTGCTCTCTGATGCCCGTGGACCGAGAGAACGTAGAATAACGGAGCGATCGTGTCGCTCCGGAGCCCGAGCGAAAAAATTCTAAGTCCCCGTTCGTGTCGCTCCGGAGCCCGAGCGAAAAAATTCTAAGTCCCCGTTCGTGTCGCTCCGGAACCGAATGTCGACGGAACGAAATGACAACGGTAGATCCTTATTCCTGGTGCTCGTGGCTCTCTAAAACCATACACTTGTTCTCCTCTGTCTCTTACCTGTGTCGAGATAATCGAGAATCATGGAGCGTTCGTGTCGCTCCGGAACCGAAAGTCGTCGGTTCGAAACGAGAACGTTAGATCCATATTCCTGATCGTTGAGGCACTCTAAAACTATTAGGCTGTTTTGCTCTCTGATGCCCGTGGACCGAGAGAACGTAGAATAACGGAGCGATCGTGTCGCTCCGGAGCCCGAGCGAAAAAATTCTAAGTCCCCGTTCGTGTCGCTCCGGAGCCCGAGCGAAAAAATTCTAAGTCCCCGTTCGTGTCGCTCCGGAACCGAATGTCGACGGAACGAAATGACAACTGTAGATCCTTATTCCTGGTGCTCGTGGCTCTCTAAAACCATACACTTGTTCTCCTCTGTCTCTTACCTGTGTCGAGATAATCGAGAATCATGGAGCGTTCGTGTCGCTCCGGAACCGAAAGTCGTCGGTTCGAAACGAGAACGTTAGATCCATATTCCTGATCGTTGAGGCACTCTAAAACTATTAGGCTGTTTTGCTCTCTGATGCCCGTGGACCGAGAGAACGTAGAATAACGGAGCGATCGTGTCGCTCCGGAGCCCGAGCGACAAAATTCTAAGTCCCCGTTCGTGTCGCTCCGGAGCCCGAGCGAAAAAATTCTAAGTCCCCGTTCGTGTCGCTCCGGAACCGAATGTCGACGGAACGAAATGACAACGGTAGATCCTTATTCCTGGTGCTCGTGGCTCTCTAAAACCATACACTTGTTCTCCTCTGTCTCTTACCTGTGTCGAGATAATCGAGAATCATGGAGCGTTCGTGTCGCTCCGGAAACGAAAGTCGTCGGTTCGAAACGAGAACGTTAGATCCATATTCCTGATCGTTGAGGCACTCTAAAACTATTAGGCTGTTTTGCTCTCTGATGCCCGTGGACCGAGAGAACGTAGAATAACGGAGCGATCGTGTCGCTCCGGAGCCCGAGCGAAAAAATTCTAAGTCCCCGTTCGTGTCGCTCCGGAGCCCGAGCGAAAAAATTCTAAGTCCCCGTTCGTGTCGCTCCGGAACCGAATGTCGACGGAACGAAATGACAACGGTAGATCCTTATTCCTGGTGCTCGTGGCTCTCTAAAACCATACACTTGTTCTCCTCTGTCTCTTACCTGTGTCGAGATAATCGAGAATCATGGAGCGTTCGTGTCGCTCCGGAACCGAAAGTCGTCGGTTCGAAACGAGAACGTTAGATCCATATTCCTGATCGTTGAGGCACTCTAAAACTATTAGGCTGTTTTGCTCTCTGATGCCCGTGGACCGAGAGAACGTAGAATAACGGAGCGATCGTGTCGCTCCGGAGCCCGAGCGAAAAAATTCTAAGTCCCCGTTCGTGTCGCTCCGGAGCCCGAGCGAAAAAATTCTAAGTCCCCGTTCGTGTCGCTCCGGAACCGAATGTCGACGGAACGAAATGACAACTGTAGATCCTT